>NC_080720.1:3298351-3460851 GCF_019097595.1 Hemibagrus wyckioides
AGATTGATATTAGACTTATATTTAAATGTATTTGTATTTATCCCTAATGAGAAGCCTAAGGCGGCTGTGGCAAGGAAAAGCTCCCTGAGATGGTAAGAGGAAGAAACCTTAAGAGGAACCAGACTCAAAAGGGAACCTCATTGTCATTTGGGTGACATCAGAGAGTGTGATCATAAATCATTATAAACACCAGAGAGTGTGATTATAAATGATGTCCTTTTAACAGTCGTATACAGTCAGTTGGAGTTAACCAGGAGCTCCTGAGCAACTCATGAATTTGCATAACATCTGAGTTCAACATAACTCCTCCATGCCGAAGCCTTCAGGTGCTAAGTGATGGAGATACAGCATGTGTAGAATGATATTTTGTGTATTGATTAGGAGGTTGTTATCCTCAAAGTCCACATGGTGTTGGCATCTCCTCTACAAATGAAGCGGAAACCAAATGGAGCTGGTACATCTCTAGATACCTTGGAATCTTCGCAGGGTTGGCCTCTTCTGACTGGAGGTCCAAAATCTTCATGAAGCTGAAACCAACTGGAGCTGGTACAATCTCTGGATGCCTCAGGATCCTTGCAGGGTTGGCCTCTTCTCACTGAAGGTCCAAGATCTTCATGAAGTGGAAACTAAATGGAGCTGGTGCATCTCTGGATGGCTTGGGATATGTAGAAAAAGAAGGGCAAGTGGAGAGGAATTAGCATAGCTGCTGTTCCTAATATTAGCAAACACTAGATGATAATGTGCATTTGATCAGAAGAGTACATATTACTGTATTCTTTCAACTGTGTTAAGCAGAAAGGCATCTCATTTTATTCAGAAACCACCATCTAAATGAGAAATACAGCGGGGTTATATGGAGGTAAGGAAAGTTCTGCATTTTGGGGTAATTTGGTACAGTTTAGCTATATTTATTATTGGAAGCTACTGGAGATAAGATTTGGGGATCTTGCATGGATTGAGGCGGGAAGATGGATACTCCAGGCTTGCCCTCCAGTGTTCCTGTTATTAGCTCCAGATCCCTCTCTACCCTGACCCTGAAAGTGGTCACTGAAGATAAATGAATTAACAACTTATCAAGTTAAAGCTGTTGAATAGAAGATTCTGAGTACACAAGTATCTAGTTTGGTATGCAAACCAAGGATTCAAGCCTCAAAGGCTCTTGAAAAATAAAAGTTTCACAGGGATTCTTTGTAGAATTAAAGGCTCTGAGCTACATCAAAGAAATTCTACTTCACAGTTTCTCAGTTCACTGGATTTCGTCTCATAATATTATACTGCGTAGTGTGCTGAAATAGTATCTGGTTTAGGACACTGCTCAAATATTCAATGCATTCATAAAAACAGGGATTTCCTTGAAGAAGAGAGTTTCTCAAGGAATCGTTAAATATTTTGGGTCTCAAAGCTAATTAGAAAAGTTTGAAAGAACAGAGAGACTTTCCTTTTTCTTAGCCTAGAGACATTAATCCACCATTTTTGAGGAACCAGTTACCTAGCTTTCTAGAAAAACATCTAGACTCTTCAGGAATTTTTGGTTTGTCCCCTTAAACCAAATAGTTTTTCAGAAAAGCTTCAAAGAACCCTTTAATGACCACCTTTTCCTCAAAATTGGGGTTGGAAAGTCTTCTAGTACACTTTTCACCCTTGCCATCCACAGCCTTGCTGTCCTCATGCTCCAGCTGGTAGAACAGATGGAAATCAGTGAACCTATATGTTGGTTGATGGAAGGCAGCCCTCTGTTCAGCACGCGGTGTGAAGACAGAGATCTGCTAATGTGATGCAGGTGGTGGAGAAGAAGAGCGGCAGAGCTGTGAAGGATCTCACTGCTGAGTGTGATCAGGACAACCTGTTTGCTCGGTGGAATTCCATACCATCTGTCTTTCACAGAGCTTCAGTTTTTCATAAGTTTTCTACAGCACCAGACTCTTGAAGGATGCAATCTGATTGGATCTACACTCTTGCAGGAACTGCCTTGAGATGGTCAGGAGAAGTCCCTGACCAGGATAAATCAGCTACTGAAGATAAGACTAGACTTTGCCAAGTTATTTCAATTGAGTTCAAGCAATTCATATTGAGTAAACAAGTAAATTCTTGTGTCTTCACCAGCAGAATACAAGCATGGATGTACTGTAAGGGATGGCCACCTCATTAAGACATTATTCTGTTATATGTTGGATGAACTTGGTAGCTCTTGCCATGATTAGCTAGTTTGAACAATAACAATAAGAAGAAGCCTTTATTATCATCGCACATGTATTACAGTACAGTATAATACTTTTCTTCAGATATCCCAGCTAAGGAAGTAAGAGGGGTAAGAGAGCAGGGGCAGTTATGATACAGCACCCCTGGAGCAGAGAGTGTTAGGGGCCTTGCAAATTGCCCAGCAGTGGCAACTTGGCAGTGCTGGGGCTTGAACCCTGATTTTCCTCTCAACAACCCAAAACCATAACCACTTTAACTACTACCACCCCAATAAATATATACTAATTATATATTATTAATTATACAATTAAATAAATACTGTTTTTTAAACCATGAACGCTGTTGCAAAACAGCTTTACAGGAAAATATAAATTTATGATATAAATTATACATGTTAAATTATATCGCCTGAGGCAACAGTGGTGAGAAAAAACTGCCTGTGATGAGGAACCAGACTCAAGAAGGAACCCATCCTCATCTGGGAGACACCAATTAGTGTGATTTTAAATCATTCCCATCTCTCCCAACTACATGGTCAAAAGTGCAATTGTGTAATCAGGAGATTAACATGAAGTCTATCGTCATGAAGTTATGAAGAGCTCTTCAATGATGTGGCAATTGCAGTCCAAAGCTATCTCCATGGTCTCTAAACAGTACCATCCACAGCAATCCCATGTATCTCCAGGCTGTCCATATTGGACCATCCTCAGCAGTAGTGAGCAGCCTCCAAGTAACGAAGCTGTAAGTAGCTTTTGGGGATATGATAACTTAAAGGTTAATGTGTTGGTCTACTGGTTGGAAGGCTGTTTGAATCCCAGGTCCACCAAGCTGCCTCTGTTGGGCCCTTAACCCTTAATCGCTCAGCTGTATAAAATAAGATAAATTGTAAGTCGCTCTGTATATGGGTGTCTACCAAAGGCCAGGAATGTAGAAGTATGGCACGAAGAGGTCTGTCAATTTGATGTGTATGTTTTAAGTCTGATGTGGATACTACTCTTGACAGACTTGATTGCTACATTATATTGCTTTCTATGAATATGGGTAGGTATATTTCACCCTTGATTGCCACCAAAACAAAGACCTGGCCTGGCTGAATCTAAGATAATATTTTACCAGCAGCAGTTTTGTACTGGTTCTGTCCTAACTGGTAAAACCAGCTTGCTAGTCTGCTCTCTGTGTCAGGATGGCCGAGCGGTCTAAGGTACCAGACTCAAAGTTTAAACCTTCCACCTGATGTATGGCGGATTCTTCTCTCCGAATGGAGTTGTGGGTTTGTATCCCCCTTCTGCCATGAATGTTTTTATAAGTTTAATAAAGGATTCTGATGATTCTAAATCTCTTACAATCAAGTAAGAATTAGCAAAGCTTGGATCCAAATGAATTGTGTGCAGTGACAGAGTCGTGACATCATTTCTGGCCTGTTGAGGAGGCATCACATCCCCTCCCGGCTGGGTACTGTGCTTTAAGAGCGAGTGAGCCATCTGAAATGAAACCCTGGCCTCATGTGAAGTGGCAGCGTCTTACAGGAAAGAAGGTGGACACTAGCTCCTGTCAAGTCCTCTTATTCTCTGGTGTTAATGAACTGCTGTGAAAAGGACTTAAAAGCAAACAAACTACCAAACTTGAATACCTCAGCTGCTGTTTCAGCAGGAAAAAATGTGGGGTTGTGTTGTCGAGAACCGCATGTGGCTATGGTCCAGGATGTGGTGTGGAGGGTGGACAGGAAGTTGGAGGTGGTAGAGGGTGGAAGAGTGAATTACTGAGCAATGAGTTCATGTGAAAGGGAATGTTTCACTGCTCTGTCATTTACAGATGAACAAAAACCTTCTATCCTTTCATTTCCAGGTAGACCATTTCTCATGGGTTTATTAGATAGGAAGGCTTTTTATAAAATGGGTTCTATTAGGAGCCATTTCTTAAAGGGAAACTCTCTATCAGAACCTTTAATGGTTACCCAGTGGGATCTAAAGTTTTATACTAAGGGTGAGTGTAGAACAAAACCCTGAAAAGATTTCATTTTTTATCTTTCTGGCGTAACCATTAAAGCTTCTATGCAGGACCTTCAAACAGTGTTCCAAGTAGAAGGCTTATAGAAGTTATGGACTATTCTAAGCATCTTAGAAGGTGCAAGGTTTCTGAATTGGTATTACTGGGAATTGTCTTTGGTAAAACCTTGGTTGTAAGGTTCTACATAGAACATTTAAAATTTTCCCCAAAGAGATAAAACTATTGCTTCTTTAGGGTTCTAGATGGAGGCTTCTAGAGCAGTCTAAGAAGTTTTCTTGGACACTAGAGGGTATTCAGGTATACTGTTTGTACTTTATATTGCCAAAAGTTTTGGGACACCCCTCCAAATCATTGAATTCAGGTTCTAGTGAAAGGAACTCTTAACTCTTAATATTTCACCTTGGGGATGGCCCCTTCCTGTTCCAACATGACTGCACACCAGTGCACAAAGCAAGGTCCATAAAGAGTTTGGTGTAGGAACTGACCTCAACCTGATAGAACACCTTTGGGATGAATTAGAGCAGAGACTGTGAGCCAGACCTTCTCATCCAACATCAGTGCCTGACCTCACAAATGCACTTCTAGAGGAATGGTCAAAAATTCCCATAAACACACTCCTAGCCTTCCCAGAAGAGTTGGAGCTTTTATAGCTGTAACAACTCCATATTACATTCATGGGCATGTAAACCCTCAGTTGGTTAAAATTAGACTTTTGAGGAACCATTTGTCTAAGAAGAAAGTTTTCTAAATGAACTGTACTTTGAAGTTTTAGACCAAAGTAACAAGCTTCATAAAAAGGAGGCGGGACCAGACCGGTCCACTATCGAGCCAAATGACTTAGGATTTCGGCTGTGAATTTTAATGAATTCTGACTTTGCTAGCTTCATAAATGTACTTCAAGTATGTCTAACTTATGCAATGTTTTACACTTTACTACAAGTGTACTATCTCACAAAGCATAAACATTAAAAGTCAGTTACACTGTAAATTTAGCTTTCTCACTGACTGTGTACATTTTATTTAAGGTAATTTATAGTCAGGTGGGAAAAAATATAATATAAAATGTCTATAAAATGCTACTGATGAATGATGCAAATTCCCCATCATCAACCAGCAGGCAAGCCCCCCCTCCCCGAAAAAAAGGGAAATGTATAATTTTTCCTAATAATCCAGACGTATGCCGCCACTTGTCATAATTTAATGCCTGCGTAGAGGCGTGTGGTTTTGGCAAGAGTGTTAGGGGACTTTATTTACTCTTTATTTCGAGTGGAACTGTTACACTTTTTGTCCCACAGGCAACAGACATGCCGCGTCTTGGTCTAATTGACTGTCTTTTGTCCTGCTCACAAAATTTATTCACACCTGAAATCTGTGAAAGGAAGTGAATGGAACTTCGGCTGAAATCCCCAGTAAGGGATAAGCTATTTTTTTTTATTATTTATAAATCAAATAGTTATGATATCAGCTCTAATGAATCCCATTGTGCAATGAGGGTTTGATGGAAGTGAATCTGAATAAAATATTTGCTAGACAGGAATATCTGTATCTATATTTTGACCTTTTCTACCAAATTCTGCCTTTTTATGCTTCATTTTATTTAAATGAAAATGAAAAAGGCAACTTTTTGGCTTCTGAGGTTAAAGCTGCAGTTAGCACCCGTAACCAACCCCCCACCCCCGCCCCAAACACCATGCAATGGAATGTTCTCACAAGGATAGTAAGGCAACGTGTGTGTGTGTGTGTGAGGGTGCACTTAACTCTACTTGCTTGGCAAACCTTCCTTCCTGCTTTATTTGGCTTGTTAAGAGCGCTCTCATTGTCAGCTGCGGCTCCACTGACAAGTCGCTGCTGGTCTGGATGTCAGGCTGCAGACTAATAAGAGCTAATTCACAAGCCAACTTCAGCACCGCAGAGCTGCTTGCCAGGTTCCCAGGATACATCCAGCCCACTTGAGACAGACCGACGTCAGAAAGAGACAGAAAAGAGCAGAAACACAGGCTGAAAGAAAACAAACAAAACTTGGTGGTGGTTTGGGGGGTGGTGTTACGGGCGTGTTAGGGACTACATTCAGAACCCACACAGGTAGTCTGGCTAAAGGGCCCAATTTGTCAGAAATGACACAAGCCCACTGAGGGAGGACTGGACGCCGTCTGCTCGAGGCTCTGTCCCTTTTCTCAGTACGCCAGACCGGGCCCTGTCTGCCTTTTGTTGACACGGTGACAAGTCTCTCCTTTTCAGATATGTCAAACTTTTATGTACGTTGGGAAAACTGGATAAATCTACAACTTAATCTAGTTAGGCGAGGTGCAGCTACAATGGAAGTGCCAGATGCATAAAAGACGTCTCATTTAGCATGTTAATTATGCCTGATTATGCTCATCCCATTAATTTTGTCGACACCGGTTTGCATGAGAAAAGGAGTCCTTTTAAATCTAATGCAGATTAGGAATGTAACCGTATATGAATATGTTAGCCAGAATGAATCAGTAATGCCTTCTAATCATATATATATATATATATATATATACACCGATTTTAATATTACTTGTGTTTTTACAGGGCATCGGGTTGAGATCTGAGATACATGGACACCCACTCTGGGTTTAAATATGAATACAGATAAAGCATTACCATAAATCCAGACATTTGAAGTTTAGGTTTAGATAGAATCCCGGCTAATATATTTATGTTTTCTAACCTCCTGAGAACCTTTTTTTCCCTCATAATATTTCTACACTCTTTATGTTCAGGGTAACTGTAACGGATGCAGAGTCGGATCCATGTGTGGTAAAACAATTCAATTCAGTTTAATTTATTTGTATAGTGCTTTTAACAATGTACAATAATCTCAAAGCAGCTTTACCTAAGTATAGAAACAGAAAAAATCCCTAATGTGCAAGCCTGAGGCGAAGAAAAAGTTTAAGTAGACTTTATTTGTCACGTATACATTACAGCACAGTGAAATTCTTTCTTCACATATCCCATCCTTAGAGGTTGGGGTCAGAGCACAGGATCAGCCCTGATCCTGGAGGAGGGTAGATTGGGGGCCTTGCTCAAGAGCCCAATGATGGCAGCTTGGCAGTGCTGGGGCTTGAACCCCAATCTTTTAGTCAACAACCCAGAGCCTTAACCACTTGAGCTACCACCACCCTGATGAGAGGAGATAATAAACACCATGTTAGTGAAACAGTCAATAGTATCCAAAACGTCAGACAAAGGCAGAATCGAGTAAATAGGCATAAGATCAGAAAACCAAAAAAAATAAATAAATACACAGTCAGCTTAGCAACCAAATCAAGAGGGCAAATCCAAAATAGCGAAAATCTAAGACAGGTCATACACAGTAGGCAAATGAAAGCAAGAACACAAAGGCTTGGTACGTAGTAGAGACTAAGAATACTTCATGAAGACGTGTTTGATGCGAGAAGTCCGTAAATCTAAAAGCAAAATACCAGAATTGAACACCGGGACCCGGAAGTCTCAGTGTTCCAGTGAAGGTTCCCTCTGTTGGACGGGAGGAGATGTTGCGGGTGAATTTGTGACACTAACTATCTCTAACTCAAAGGAAAGGAAGAAACAATGTAGTTTATGATGCATCAGTAGATCGATCATGGTTATTAATAATATTGTATCCTGTAGTGTTTAAAGCTACAGCTAGAAATCATTAGCATGCCATTTTATTAATTACAGCACTGGTCTGATTTCTGTTATTTCTTCTTGCACTTTTGCCTGTTTGTTGCTTCGGGACACTGGAGACTCCTTCCGTTTATTTCCAAGTGAAATAGCCTTCTAATCTTCTAACAGAAACCTTTCCCATATCAGTGAATACACACACTTATCTTTGTTGATCTTTGATTCTGTCCAGGGAATGAGCTGGTTCCCATAGAAACGATAACATAATTTGCAGATTTGCAAATATTGAAGATTAATCAGTCTCTTTCGACTAAACAGAATCCAGAATTCAGCAGCTGTGTGATGTAAAATACTGATGCTGTATAATTCTACAAGAGCTCTTGAAACTACATTATCATAATAACTCGTTAAGCTCGGTTTCCTACACTTACGTTCGGGAATTTATTTAGAAATCCGTTGAAATTTGTTTTCTCCAAGTTAGAACGGTGGGAGAATGATAAGGAGGAAGAAGAGGAGGAGGAGGAGGAGGAAACAAAGTTGTCATGACAACCAGGCTGAAAACACACTTCCACAGGACAGAAAAGCGACCCGTTGGAGTATGGCGCGACTCACAAAACCCTTTAATGTCATACACCAGCAAGCTGTCATTGTGCGTCCGACTGCAGACCGCGACTTCTACAAAGCCTCAAAGAGCAAATGGATTAGAATATCAGTGAAAAGGTGACTGAATCAAAGCCAGTGGATTGGAGAGATTACCAGGACAAAAAAAATCAATAAATAAATCAATAAAAAATCTTACAAAACTACAAACAAGTAATGACTTTTCTGAATTGAGGAATTCATGATTTCTATTGTAATAATAATAAAAAAATAACACTGATATTTTATTACAACTTTGTCATCTGATCCGAATTTGAAAGGAGATTGGATTTGATGTTGTGGCTTTGCACCGGGTAAAGAGGACCTACGTCGGGCCTTCATTACATGCTCATAATCATGAGGTTGAACGATATGATATATCAATATCGATACTGCGATACATTTTCACGATATACTTCAATATATTTGTATATTTTAAAGCATTAACTGCAGCCTGGACTGGTTTGTTGTCACTCTTTCCACTTAATCCTTAAAAAGTGTTCCCAGACAATCAGACAGAAGTCATTCAGACTCACGTCCTTGTTTTGTCTCACTCTCATGAGCTAGAGGTTCTTCAGGTTTATAAACACTGACAGGATGTGTTTTGTTGACAAACCTGGCTTCATGGATCTTAATGATTTGTACAAACTCTTCACAGCTTTGAGGGTTTGAGACGCAGAGTTTACGCTCCCTCTTAAAATGTGTAATTAGTGTAAAGCTCATGTTAGGAGAGGATGGAAAAACAAGAAGATGAGACAAAACAATAGAGAAAAGTTCTACAAAAAATAAAAGGCTTGTTTTGAAGAGAAATGGCAGCTCTTGTGTCTCGAGAGTGACGTGAGAGTGGAAAGGATTTTTTTTTTGTTGTTGTCATCCAAAACATTTCGGATGGTCACTGTGGAGATGCGTGCTATTTCTCATCGTTTCGCCGGCCCCCCATGCCACCCCTCCATTCACGCCTCCTCTTCTTCTCAGCGTAAAACAAAGGCAGGCGCCTGAAAGCGCTCTGAGGTAGGTAAATGTATTCAGTGACATCGGCCGGATGATTCTATTCTGCCGAGGCCCTGTAACATTTGTTTCCAGCCTTGTCTGAGGGCTGGGATGCCGTGTTGTGCCTTTTGTCCCACGTGCTCCTCACACAGGGCTGCAGTTAATGGTAGCCTTGTCCCTGCCTACTGGAGCAGAAACTTTAGCTACTAGCCAGAACGGGGAGGTTGGCCTACCAGGGAGGCTAAAGAAGAGAAAAAAAAAGTGCACGGCTGCCACACAGGTTGCTATGGGAGGACAGAAGACAGCATTCGGAAAAGCCCTCTTAAAAGGAAGTGGTGCGGGAAAAGAAAAGATCCCCCTTTCTGAATACACTGAATCTGCCCTCCCGATTTTTGTTTTTTTTTGTCCACCGTCCTCTTACTCGTCTCCACATCTGGTCCGCCATCCGAGCCTGGCGGTAGAGCTCTTTTCTCGGCATCCTAATGGAGGCCGTCTTTTCCTGCTCCTCTAGCCTGCTACGCTAACAATAGGGGGCTGCCGGAGTGATGGTGCGGAGGCTGGATGGCTCGCTAGCTCGCTAGCCCCCCATGCTGCTGCCTCTCTCAGCTCTTCTCCTGACTCGAGAGGCACATTAACCAGAGTGGCTCTTTTCTTTGTCTGGCCCTCAGGGTGGCTGAGGCGTACTCATCCACGGCTTCTCGCTCACACACGACGGCCCGAGCCGAGCTTCTTCAACTTTCACTTGACTTGCTTAATCTGGCGCTTAACATGAATATCGTCGTAAGCACTCCTTCAGTCGACTTGAGCTCCGCTGCTATCGTTCAAAGAACTAACCTTTCGTTGAGGGAAAAAACGACATCCAGCGTCAAATAACGTTCCTCAAAGAATAGTTTCAGGAGAAAACGTCAGCAAATCATACACAAAATATCACAGCTTCTGTTAAAGCTGATCAGAAAAACATCACGTACATTCATGTAGCTTATTCTCCTTGACCTCATCATAGATTATTGAAGTTTGTTAACAAAATGTAAAAAACAAACCCAGAACATTTATAACAAACAAATGGAGAAATTATGCATTTATTTAAGCATACAAAGTGCTAGCATTATTTATTTATTTATTTATTTATTAATTTATCTTTTAATTAATTTATTTGTTTATTTATTTATTTTATACACACACACACACACACACTTTACCAGAATACAAACAAATATTTTTTTTAGGAATAAATATATGAGTTAATTTTAACTTTAATTTTAAGGCAGAGAAAATAAAAAGAGAGAGAGATTTTTTTTTTAAAAAAGGAAAAAAATAGCAGAAGAAAGTTTTAGACTTAGGAAAGTTTTAAAAATATTAAGATTTTATTAGACTATTATAAATCATCTGAACCACCTTGCTAGTTTCTGAAATTATTTACACATTTAAAATCTTATAATCGTATGTATAATATTTAGTAATGACTTTCTACTGCTCAGAGTGACGGAGGTTTAAATATCCGAAGTTGAAGGTCATTTTTTTCCGTCATGTTGTCAGGATATAATTTTAATTTAAAACTTTATTATTTTATTTGAAGGTCCCGTGTGGATTGGTGAAGGATAAAGTCTGTCTCTATGAAAGTGTCAAATGACAAAGAGCTCATTTGTGTGTGCAGTGAGTGGGCATGTTGCGAGTCGTTCACAAAGAATAACTGTGTAATGACATCATATGCAAATGAGGAGGGAGGGGAGGACATGTAAATAATGGCTTTTGTATGCGCTTAGTGTAAACCTTTAATCATGTGGAAAGAAAATAGAAATAATCTCATTCATCACCTATATATAGAAATTATCTCATTTATCACCATATATATATATATATATATATATATATATATATATATATATAGTTAGTCTAAAACATTCTTATGTTTTTTTCTGTATTTTTAAACAAAATTTTATCTTTATTTTTTGTATTTATTTTCTCCTTTTCTTCTCTGCCTGGCTCCTGGTGGCTTTATCGGTTAAAATTAACTTTATATATTGCTAAAAATATATATATTTTTGTCTTTAAGGAAAGTGTGTGTGTGTGTTATGTTTTTGGTAAAATAAAATAAAAATAAATAAATCATTCTAGGATTTTTGTACGCACAAATAAAATAAAGGCATTGTTTTGAGAAATGTTCTTGTTACTGCGAGATGCTGATTTCGTGAAAATAGCTTTAATTGAAGGTTATGTTTACAAAACAAAAACAAAAAAGTCAGAAAGAGGTTTACGTGAATTTGCATAAGCTCCGCCCCCATTTTACACTTGTAGGTAGAAACGCTTCATATTAAATATTCGTTTCAGCAAACGCACAAAAGAGACGGATGTGCAGATCCTCCACAGACCCTCGCTGGAGTACGTTTTTGTGCGTGTTTACATTTTCGCACGTGATTTTACACGAATCGGACCCTTGATGTCTGGCTGAATAAAAAGCTACCACCTTGAACTGAGATCCAGGGATACGATCTTTCCTTTGTCTGTTCGAGGGCCAAATAACTCTCTCTCTCTCTCAATAAAAAAAATAATAAATGGTGTGTGTTTTGGTCCTTTTGTTGTTGGACACGTCATATCTCATGGAGCATGTGTGTGTGTGTGTGTGTGTGTGTGTGGATCATAATTCAGAGAAAAATAAAAGAAAATAATGAAAATCTACAAAAGGAATTCTTTAATGGATTATGCAAACCAAACAGCGAGTGGAACAGCGAGTGGAAATGAAGGTCCAGGGAGGCCCAGTTCCCATCACTAAAGCGCTCTTTCTCTCTCTCTCTCTCTCTCTCTCTCTGTCTCTCTCTCTCTCACACACACACACACACACACACACACTCCCACACACACACTACATGAGGCAGCTTTATGGGATATGTATTGAGGGATTAAAGGCTCTCAGTGGCCTCCAGAATAGCACACACAGCATGACTGCTCCGTTTATGACACTTAGATACTCTACAAATGAGGCGAGGCTGAGACGAGGAGAGGACGGGAAATGAGACGCACACTGAGATCTCGACCGCCTGGAGTCCAAAAATGAAATAAGTCCATTGCCTAATCCATGGTGATAAAAGAGCCACTATCATCAAAGGGAATTTGTGAAGGCTTCCTAAGAGGCTGAGAACATCGCACAGCATTGTGGTGTTATTCATTATTCATACCACGGCGCTGGCGAGGTCTGGATTCTGATTGGTCAGATTTGTTTAATGTGACGGCGGCTCGGAGAGTTGTGTAGCTTCTACGTCATGGCGTACGTTGTAACGGTTTCGTAGATAGGAGAAATAAATCTCTTCAGGATCACTCAGTGGCTCTTTCATTGATTATTTTCCTATACTTATGAGTTACATACAAGTCCCCATTATATTCCTTATACATTACAGTGGTATTGAGTCAAGAATAGTTTTTTCCCCCTGATAATTACCTGCTCATACACTTCACATGCTATGTTAGCTAGCTTGCTATGTTCTGACACAACTGGGAAGTTTACCTTTTCAGGAAAACTCTTATATGTGATGTGGTTTCATGTTGGTGGTTACTGTAGAAGTCAGCATCAGCTTGGACACAGACAAACTGGTTTGCTCAGCACTTACGTCTTGTTTGTTCTTCGAAGCTGAACATCACCTCTACCTGAAGAACACTGAGAGCTTTATCTGAGCTCCAGCTGCTCCAGTGCCCCGTGGTCCATATCTGCTCCCTTACACGCCTTGTTGTGTCACACAGAGGCTTGTTTTTACCTGCTAGCTTGTTTTCTCGGTGTGTGTGTGTGTGTAAGATGATCCTGAGTTGTCCTGCTTGGTTTCATGGTCAAAAGGTGCTTAAGGCCTGGTCAAGCACTTGGCTCCTATTCTTCAGGGTTTGGAGGATGACTTTACAAGACCTTCTCCTGACGTCACTGCATTTTTAATTTGTTCTTGAATTGTTCATTAATTCATAACAGTAATGTTTCAGAGAAATTCTTCAAGGGTTTCTTGACCATTTTTACATTGTAATTTTTACCTTTTCACTAAAGAACTGGCTGTGAGTCTGATCTAAAAAGGTCTGTCGGCTTTCAGTGTGTTTTAGACGTGTGTTTTTCCCTCTGTTGGAGAACCTCACACAGAATTTTCCTGGTTGAAGATGAAATCTGAGCTGCTTTTTAGATGAACAAGCATCTCAGAGAGCAGGAATGGGTTCGATATCAACATTTACTTTGAAGATACAAACTTTTCTGTAGAAAAATGTTGGTATTTGGAACTTTTCTATGAATATATCACCTCTAGTAAGCTAGATACAAACAGAAATCCTTCCGAAACACAATGAATTCTTAAAGTCCTGAGTGTCTACTTTTAAGAGCTTCATATTAACCTCCACTGTGGAGCGGAACATGACAAAGACACTCAATCATCAACATGAACACAATCAAAACTCTTTTTTTTTGGCTTCTAGGGAAATGACTTAAGGCTTATATGATCATTAAGGGGTTTTAATTGATCTTTTTTTTTTTTTTACAGATCTACTTGATCTTTTGTAGGGATCTGCACAAATTCTTTAGTGGAAGTGGAAGCTCAGTGGTTAAGATGTTAGATCACTGTTCATAAGATTGTGAGTTTATATCCCAGGACCACCAAACTGCCCTTGAGCATGGACCCTAACCCCTAACTGCTCAGTTATATAAATGACATGTATAAGTCATAAGTCATGTATTATTGAACTCTTAAGGTGGATGGTCAGTAAGCTATCTATAGGCTGTCATGAAGCAGGAACAATCATCTCATATAAGCTTTTAATCACTGAATTGAATGACAAGTAAAATTTCTTTGGAGGACTTACTTTTAGAAGAAGCTTATTTTGGTTTTTAGACATGATTTAAGCATTTCATCAATATAATAATAATAATATTTATATATTTCTCACCCTAAAAATTCTTCCATGCAATCCTTACATTTATGAGAGTTCATTCTTTCCAGAATGTTCCAGAACATTCTGGAAAAGCATAAAAGCTGATCGTTGGTCATCTTTAACAGATGTCATGTTATTCTAGTTAGATAACTAGAATCTAATCTTGTGATTCAATTATAGATGCAGGACAACTGGAAGCTAATAAAATGATGCAAAAGAAACTGAAACGGTTGTATGAAGGTGTCTTCCTGTAATATGTATTTTTTCCCCATAGTACAGAAAGTGAGATCTGATTAAAATTGCAATCTAGTGAATAAACAATTCCACCACCTTCCTAATTTTATTTTAACACCTGGTTACAAGAGCAACAGAAATAGTTTCTTAAATGGCACTACTCTAGAAATAAATAAATAAATAAATAAATAAATAAATAAATAAATAAATAAATAAATAAATAAATGAGTCAATGAATGAATGAATGAATGAATGAATGAATGAATGAATGAATAAATAAATAAATAAATAAATAAAATTTAAATAAATAAAATTTAAATAAATACAATAAATAAGTAAATGAGTGAATGAATAAATAAATAAAATTTAAATAAATAAAATAAATAAGTAAATGAGTGAATGAATAAATAAATAAAATTTAAATAAATAAAATAAATAAGTAAATGATTAAATGAATAAATGAATAAATGAATGAAAGAATAAAATGTAAATAAAAAAAAAAAAAAATAAATAAACTTTTGTGTCACTGCAGGATAGAATTCCAAGTAATAAACCAGACTTAATTCAAATAAAGTGAACACAGAAAGAGAGAAGTGATTGTCTACTTATTATCTATCAAATATCAATAACTAGAAACTAGGAAAACTAAGAATCAAAGACATTCAGAACTGTCGAAAGCAGACGATCCATTTAAAGTGTTAAAGTGACTCCAGATATGGATGTCTTTCTGGCAGGTATATGATTGGTTCCTCAGCTTTCCGGATGCTAAGTGTATTTCCAAATCTCAGCCTAGATACTGCAGAGCTGCTGCTGTAATCCTAAAGACTGTCTTGTACACATACCCAGCATCTGTTCATACACTCTCTGACTCTACACATGATTTTTAACATTTTCCCCCAAGTTTTGTGGCTTTAATATCCATATTTTACCCCATCTTTAATTTACATTTCTGTCATTTGGCAGATGCCCTTATCCAGAGCCCTTATCCAAAGCAACTTACATTTTATCTCGTTTTTATACAGCTGTGGGTGAAGGGCCTTGTTCAGGTGTCCAGCAATGGAAGCTTGGTGGACCTGGGATTCAAACTCTCAACCGTCTGATCAGTATTCCAGTACCTTAACCACTATTCTACCACATGTTTAATTAGCTTTTAGGTTAATGGTTCTTGAGGTTTTCCAGGTAAATAAAGTTTTATTCACACTGAAGGTTCTTCTTGATGGAATCACCCCAACGACACATTTTAGTTTCAGAGCAGTTACCCAGAAAAGGTTCTGGTTTTGTGACTGGTTTCATCTCAAGGTTTCATCCTCTGAAAGTTTCCTCGAAAAGGTCCTGAGTGTCATGTTTATCAGAGATCTAAAAAATGCTGTTTTATCAATAATATTGATAAAAACCCTCTGTTTGCAGGTATTGCCAGGATCTGATTTGTGAGCTCAGTGTTTTACCCAAACTCACCACAAGAGGACGCTGTTGTCTCTTTAAGGCCTAATACATAGCAGAACCCACATACTGTAGAGGAAACTCCAGTACACTGAACTTAATTTACAACAGAGAAGCAGGAGGGAAACATGTTCCTGCGGTTTCTTTTGGTGATCTCAACTGGCTGCCTTTTTTTTCCCCTCAGGATAAATCCTGTGGTTTAAACACCAGCCAGAGACGTCACTCGCCGAAATAGTTTCATTACGAGACAGATTAATGACCAAGAACTTGGGTAATGAGTAAAAAAAAAAAGAAAAAGGTAGATAAAAAGTTTAGTTTGATTAAAAAACACACATTTATACTGTAACTGTAACAGTGTGTTTTGAATTTGTAAAAATTCTTGCTGATTTATTTATTTATTTATTTATTTATTTTAATGCAAACTATAGATTCACCACATCATTTCATTTGAACAAGTGATACCAATAATCACGTAGCAACAGCTAGCTTGTACTTTATTGTTAAAAAGTCACGTTTCCGTGATAAAAACACGTAGCAGAAGAAATCAGAAGTTCTAATACAGATACAGCAGCCATATTTGGTGGATCCAATCTTTAAACGGTCTACTGATGATATGTTAATGACGTTGTCCTTCAGCGTTTATATCACGTTCACAGGAGATGGAAACGTGTCAAAGGTCACAGCTGTGAGGACTAGTATAACAGTGTCCTATTGTAGGATCCAAGTGAGGGTGAAGGGAAGTTTAAAATCTTTATTCGAATTTTGTTATGGCTGAAATGAAACAAAAACAAATCCTAATTTCATCAATTTTCCAAATCAAAGATTTTCTACACATTTTACCCCCCCCCCCCCCAAAAAAAAGCCACACTTCTCATCAATGCGACAGTAATTGGATCATTAACTCATTAACAGCTAGGCATGAATTCACCTCCCCAAAAAATGACCACAAAGGACATTAACACGTTACAGCCGAATAGTGAGCCTCTGTTAAAGATCTGCACACTTGTAAATGTCAAACGCAAACCGATCCCAGGCTTTAATGAGATGAGAGCTGCATGTGGCGCTACTCCTGTTGACTCAGATGTGCAGGGTAAACAGGACAGGCTGTCTCTCTGACCGAGCTCCACCGCCACGGGCTACGCATGCAGAGGATTAGGTTAATGCCGACCTGTGAGCGGGGCGGAGCAGCAAGACTCCCTCTGACTGATTAGAGCTCAGGTCAGGAGGGGGAGGGATGTGTTGTGGAAGAAGTTCCCTCCAAAAAGAAGAGAGAGAGAGAGAGAGAGAGAGAGAGGGAGGCTCGGATCAGCTTCTTGTCGACAAGAGATAATCCCGTTTGTCACGTCACTCTAGGGCACAGGTCTGGGCAAGGCCAGAGGGATCAAGGCAAAAAAAAAGTATTGTGCTCCAGGGTCACATGTCTTCTCCTGAGCTTGGAGCTCGAGGTGTTAGCAGTGTTCATGCGCTAAATCAGGGTTTTTACTTTTACTTTACCTTAAACCAGGAGGCAGGGATCAGGGATTTTAGTTCTCTAAGAGCAGCTGTGATGTGTCGGGATTAGCAGATCTTTCAAACAGGATCTTTGATTGTTCCATCTGGCTCTTTTTTCTTGTGTATCTGGAAAAAATAACAGCAAATGTTTGATAAAATTAGGGGAAAAAAACATGACATGCATAAGCTGTGAATCCAAAGTTCTTGTCAATGATCACTGCAATGAAACATATCTATCTATCTATCTATCTATCTATCTATCTATCTATCTATCTATCTATCTATCTATCTATCTATCTATCTATCTATCTATCTATCTATCTATCTATCTATCTATCTATCTATCTATCTATGATGGATGGGCGTGGTCTCTTCCGAGAGGTCTCACTGAACAGCTTCATTAGGATAATAATAATTATGAACAGTGATGCTTATGGCTTTGAAAACTCAAACCCCTTTCTGGTGCAAACCTAGATTTAATGGAATCTATTTTAGAAGAACGGTGCTCATGTAGAAGCTGTTGAGAAGGCAGAAGGACCAACAGATTTTGCTTGGCGTGGTGTGTGTCTGGTGAGGAAGTGTGTGAGATGTTAAGGAAGGTGCAGAAGGTGGAGGCGAGGTGACGGAGCAAAACACTTAGCCTCTTCATCTCTCACCTCTTGACTCGTTCGCTCCCAGGCTTGGTAAGCACTCTCATTCTTCCTTTTCCCATGACAAACGCGTGTGCCACGCGTGGGTGCAGCCATCACATCTCTCGAGCCGTCTGGCCTGGCAAAGGGCACCCAGCCTAGTTCCTGGGAAGCGCCCACATAACGCCACTGTCTGTCGCGCCAAGTGATGCAGCCTCCATGCCCAGACGGAGCCTCTGGCACGAGCCCTCATCCCGTTTCCTCACTCCTCTCTACCCTGACACAGAGAAACGTTCGGGCCCAGTTTCTAAATCATTCTGTTTTACGCGAGGCTTGGGAATCTAACCAAGGGTGTGCCATTGCAAAATAGGAGCCGAGGAATAAAAAATGGAGGTGCAAATTGCCAAGTGCTTTGCGGCGAGCCCTGATCGTAAGCAGCAGTCGCACGCACTCCGTGCCATTCCTCATAACCCCACTAGCACCTCTGTAATTGCCTGCTTATGGGCCAGATATGTAATTTAGTCCTGCATTCAAATGGCTCTGAGGTGATGACAGGCCATTTGCACTAAGATTAAAAGCCCCTCCATTTCTTTTGGACCTAATCATATGTGCTCAAGAACGTCCTGCATGGAGGGAAAAAAAGGCACTAAAAGGGCCCAGTCCAAGTTTTTGGTGTTTGTGGTCCGATGTCAGATGTGCTGCAAGGATTCTTTATGTGCAGGAAATTGCACTCTTGGAAACATGTTGGGTTGAGATGGCCAAAAAAAATGAGCACTGTTTATGCAGATATGACTGCAGCAAGCTGTTTTTATCCCACAGAGTTACTGGACGCTTCAATCTGATTGGTCAGGAGGTGTTGATTAATTCTCTATAACAGCAGCTCTGACAACGGGGCAGGAATTCCACAGGGATCCTTCAGTTTGGTGGACAAACGGATTAAAATTATTGTTCTGGTGAACTTTTCTGTAGGTTTATTTAAGGTTTATGGGCGGAGCCTCCAACACAGATGAAGCTTTAACTTTTTAAAACTTAATAACTTTATAAAGAGAAATTATTAATAAGAAATCCTCCATTGTTTTAAATGTAACTATAAATGGATAAAAAAGTTGTTGTTGTTCTTTTAGCTTCTCCCAGTTCAGGGTCACCACAGCAGATCATCTTTTCATCTGCATGTTGGATTTTGGACACAGGTTTTACCCCGGATGGCCTTCCTGAAACAACCCTCCTGTTTTATCCGGGCTCGGGACCGGGAACTGAGAGTCGAACCCAGGAACACAGCCCAGGAATCGAACACAAGAGCACACGATCCTGCCTCTGGACTATATAAATATATAAAAAGTATGAGGTGTATAAGAGCAATAAATCATTTTACTCTAGTTCAGCACACCTAGTCATGTGGCATTCCTTACTTTCTCTGCATGAGGAATTGTCACATTTTTATTTTAATGCCTCGACATCTGTCCACAAATCTTTTGTTATACTGCTCAGAACTCTGGGATTACCTTTGGGGATTGAAACACAAAAGCCGTGAGAAATGTCACAGGAATGAGTCGTGTGTGTGTGTGTGTGTGTGGGTGTGAGGGTGTGTGAACATGCAGGTGTGTGTAGGCGTTAGGACCCCCAGAATTCACCCACTCAGCATGCTGGGCTGGGCCGGAGAAGGCCGAGGAGGAAGGGACTCAGGGAGAAGGAGAACAATGACCCCATCCTGCTCCTCTCCGTGGTTGTGGGTGGGAGGCACTTATTTGCAATTCAGCCCACGTAAAGACCCCCCAAGCCACCCACGCATTCTGAAGATGCCTACCTGCCCAGGGACTCTCTCACCCCATCTGTCCAGTTTAGGCAGAAAGAGGTAAAGAGCTTAAGATGGAAGGAAGGAAGGAAGGAAGGAAGGAAGGAAAGAAAAGAGAGAGTGGATGTAAAACTGTTTTAAATCACCGATAATGAGACGGTGAGCATGAAGGTCCTGCATTGCCTAACTAGCTAAAAAAATTGTAAATGTAGACATAATTTGCTAGAATTTTGCTCCAGCCTGCTTTTCTATCCAAAAAGTTCATTCTCATTGCAGCATCTGGTTATGAGAGGCATAAATATTGGACCCAGTAGCACATCAGCTGCTAATCAGGTTCCAGGAACTGGAAATTTTGGCAAGAACTTGTGCTTTTCTGTCATGGAGTGCGGGAGGGAGGGAAGTGTGGAACGGTGGATCATTTCAACACTTGGAGATGTGTAAGCTGTGAGTCAGAGCTCAGCTGTGGGAAAGACGTCCATCTGACAATAAGCAGAGAGATGTCAGAGCTCACAATGCCGGGCTGGACCCTTCCCATGATCCCTCATGAGAGAGAGAGAGAGAGAGAGACAGAAAAAGGCAAAGTGAAGAAAAATAAAGGGATATACAGAAGAGGAGTGTGTTATACAGATGGAGTGTGTTATACAGAAGAGGAGTGTGTTATACAGATGGAGTGTGTTATACAGAAGAGGAGTGTGTTATACAGATGGAGTGTGTTATACAGATGGAGTGTGTTATACAGATGGAGTGTGTTATACAGAAGAGGAGTGTGTTATACAGATGGAGTGTGTTATACAGAAGAGGAGTGTGTTATACAGAAGAGGAGTGTGTTATACAGATGGAGTGTGTTATACAGATGGAGTGTGTTATACAGAAGAGGAGTGTGTTATACAGATGGAGTGTGTTATACAGATGGAGTGTGTTATACAGATGGAGTGTGTTATACAGATGGAGTGTGTTATACAGAAGAGGAGTGTGTTATACAGATGGAGTGTGTTATACAGATGGAGTGTGTTATACAGAAGAGGAGTGTGTTATACAGATGGAGTGTGTTATACAGATGGAGTGTGTTATACAGAAGAGGAGTGTGTTATACAGATGGAGTGTGTTATACAGATGGAGTGTGTTATACAGATGGAGTGTGTTATACAGAAGAGGAGTGTGTTATACAGATGGAGTGTGTTATACAGATGGAGTGTGTTATACAGATGGAGTGTGTTATACAGATGGAGTGTGTTATACAGAAGAGGAGTGTGTTATACAGAAGAGGAGTGTGTTATACAGATGGAGTGTGTTATACAGATGGAGTGTGTTATACAGATGGAGTGTGTTATACAGAAGAGGAGTGTGTTATACAGATGGAGTGTGTTATACAGATGGAGTGTGTTATACAGAAGAGGAGTGTGTTATACAGATGGAGTGTGTTATACAGATGGAGTGTGTTATACAGATGGAGTGTGTTATACAGAAGAGGAGTGTGTTATACAGATGGAGTGTGTTATACAGATGGAGTGTGTTATACAGAAGAGGAGTGTGTTATACAGATGGAGTGTGTTATACAGATGGAGTGTGTTATACAGAAGAGGAGTGTGTTATACAGATGGAGTGTGTTATACAGAAGAGGAGTGTGTTATACAGAAGAGGAGTGTGTTATACAGATGGAGTGTGTTATACAGATGGAGTGTGTTATACAGATGGAATGTGTTATACAGATGGAGTGTGTTATACAGAAGAGGAGTGTGTTATACAGATGGAGTGTGTTATACAGAAGAGGAGTGTGTTATACAGATGGAGTGTGTTATACAGAAGAGGAGTGTGTTATACAGATGGAGTGTGTTATACAGATGGAGTGTGTTATACAGAAGAGGAGTGTGTTATACAGATGGAGTGTGTTATACAGATGGAGTGTGTTATACAGAAGAGGAATGTGTTATACAGATGGAGTGTGTTATACAGAAGAGGAGTGTGTTATACAGATGGAGTGTGTTATACAGATGGAGTGTGTTATACAGAAGAGGAATGTGTTATACAGATGGAGTGTGTTATACAGATGGAGTGTGTTATACAGAAGAGGAGTGTGTTATACAGATGGAGTGTGTTATACAGATGGAGTGTGTTATACAGAAGAGGAGTGTGTTATACAGATGGAGTGTGTTATACAGATGGAGTGTGTTATACAGATGGAGTGTGTTATACAGATGGAGTGTGTTATACAGATGGAATGTGTTATACAGATGGAGTGTGTTATACAGAAGAGGAGTGTGTTATACAGATGGAGTGTGTTATACAGAAGAGGAGTGTGTTATACAGATGGAGTGTGTTATACAGATGGAGTGTGTTATACAGATGGAGTGTGTTATACAGATGGAGTGTGTTATACAGATGGAGTGTGTTATACAGATGGAGTGTGTTATACAGATGGAGTGTGTTATACAGAAGAGGAGTGTGTTATACAGATGGAGTGTGTTATACAGATGGAGTGTGTTATACAGATGGAGTGTGTTATACAGAAGAGGAGTGTGTTATACAGATGGAGTGTGTTATACAGAAGAGGAGTGTGTTATACAGAAGAGGAGTGTGTTATACAGATGGAGTGTGTTATACAGATGGAGTGTGTTATACAGATGGAGTGTGTTATACAGAAGAGGAGTGTGTTATACAGAAGAGGAGTGTGTTATACAGAAGAGGAGTGTGTTATACAGATGGAGTGTGTTATACAGATGGAGTGTGTTATACAGATGGAGTGTGTTATACAGATGGAGTGTGTTATACAGAAGAGGAGTGTGTTATACAGATGGAGTGTGTTATACAGATGGAGTGTGTTATACAGATGGAGTGTGTTATACAGAAGAGGAGTGTGTTATACAGATGGAGTGTGTTATACAGAAGAGGAGTGTGTTATACAGAAGAGGAGTGTGTTATACAGATGGAGTGTGTTATACAGAAGAGGAGTGTGTTATACAGAAGAGGAGTGTGTTATACAGATGGAGTGTGTTATACAGATGGAGTGTGTTATACAGAAGAGGAGTGTGTTATACAGAAGAGGAGTGTGTTATACAGATGGAGTGTGTTATACAGAAGAGGAGTGTGTTATACAGAAGAGGAGTGTGTTATACAGATGGAGTGTGTTATACAGAAGAGGAGTGTGTTATACAGAAGAGGAGTGTGTTATACAGATGGAGTGTGTTATACAGAAGAGGAGTGTGTTATACAGATGGAGTGTGTTATACAGAAGAGGAGTGTGTTATACAGATGGAGTGTGTTATACAGATGGAGTGTGTTATACAGAAGAGGAGTGTGTTATACAGATGGAGTGTGTTATACAGATGGAGTGTGTTATACAGATGGAGTGTGTTATACAGAAGAGGAGTGTGTTATACAGATGGAGTGTGTTATACAGAAGAGGAGTGTGTTATACAGATGGAGTGTGTTATACAGATGGAGTGTGTTATACAGATGGAGTGTGTTATACAGAAGAGGAGTGTGTTATACAGATGGAGTGTGTTATACAGAAGAGGAGTGTGTTATACAGATGGAGTGTGTTATACAGATGGAGTGTGTTATACAGAAGAGGAGTGTGTTATACAGAAGAGGAATGTGTTATACAGATGGAGTGTGTTATACAGAAGAGGAGTGTGTTATACAGAAGAGGAGTGTGTTATACAGATGGAGTGTGTTATACAGATGGAGTGTGTTATACAGAAGAGGAGTGTGTTATACAGAAGAGGAGTGTGTTATACAGATGGAGTGTGTTATACAGATGGAGTGTGTTATACAGAAGAGGAGTGTGTTATACAGATGGAGTGTGTTATACAGATGGAGTGTGTTATACAGAAGAGGAGTGTGTTATACAGATGGAGTGTGTTATACAGATGGAGTGTGTTATACAGATGGAGTGTGTTATACAGATGGAGTGTGTTATACAGAAGAGGAGTGTGTTATACAGATGGAGTGTGTTATACAGAAGAGGAGTGTGTTATACAGAAGAGGAGTGTGTTATACAGATGGAGTGTGTTATACAGAAGAGGAGTGTGTTATACAGATGGAGTGTGTTATACAGATGGAGTGTGTTATACAGATGGAGTGTGTTATACAGAAGAGGAGTGTGTTATACAGATGGAGTGTGTTATACAGAAGAGGAGTGTGTTATGCAGAAGAGGAGTGTGTTATACAGATGGAGTGTGTTATACAGATGGAGTGTGTTATACAGATGGAGTGTGTTATACAGATGGAGTGTGTTATACAGAAGAGGAGTGTGTTATACAGATGGAGTGTGTTATACAGAAGAGGAGTGTGTTATACAGAAGAGGAGTGTGTTATACAGAAGAGGAGTGTGTTATACAGATGGAGTGTGTTATACAGATGGAGTGTGTTATACAGATGGAGTGTGTTATACAGATGGAGTGTGTTATACAGAAGAGGAGTGTGTTATACAGATGGAGTGTGTTATACAGATGGAGTGTGTTATACAGAAGAGGAGTGTGTTATACAGAAGAGGAGTGTGTTATACAGAAGAGGAGTGTGTTATACAGATGGAGTGTGTTATACAGATGGAGTGTGTTATACAGAAGAGGAGTGTGTTATACAGATGGAGTGTGTTATACAGATGGAGTGTGTTATACAGATGGAGTGTGTTATACAGAAGAGGAGTGTGTTATACAGATGGAGTGTGTTATACAGATGGAGTGTGTTATACAGATGGAGTGTGTTATACAGAAGAGGAGTGTGTTATACAGAAGAGGAGTGTGTTATACAGATGGAGTGTGTTATACAGATGGAGTGTGTTATACAGATGGAGTGTGTTATACAGATGGAGTGTGTTATACAGAAGAGGAGTGTGTTATACAGATGGAGTGTGTTATACAGAAGAGGAGTGTGTTATACAGATGGAGTGTGTTATACAGATGGAGTGTGTTATACAGAAGAGGAGTATGTTATACAGAAGAGGAGTGTGTTATACAGATGGAGTGTGTTGTATAGCAGCCGGAGTTCTGAATAAAGCAGCTTCTCTTCTGGAAAGTGGCGTGTTATGGCCAGAAACTGAGTATTTTTAAGCAGGTCAGGTGAAGTGTATTTCAGAGGGATGCAGCTCTCTTGAAATTGATTGATATTGGGGCATGATCACAGACCCTCAAACGTTTTGCTGCAAATAGTCAACAGGGTGACCAGAAACATGTTGAGAAATAAAGATGCAAATGAACTACCAAAGATTTGACAAGAAACAAACGTGAAGCTACTGGGAACCCATTATCCTCCCAGTGTTGTCATACTCCTGAACTGTAACCTACCTGGAGTCCCCAGAAGTACACGGTGTTCTGTGCTCAGAGACAGGGCCAAGGTAAGGAAGTCTGAGATCTGACCACCATAGAACACCACACATAAGAAACGTCAAGTCTGGGCCAAGAAATATCTGAAGACAGATTTCACAAAGGTTCTTCAGACTGATAGGATGAGCGTGACTCTTGACAGACCAGACTGATGGGCACCTGGCTGGATTAGTAATGGGCACAGAGCTCTCCATTTGACTCAAGGTGGACAGGTATGGGCTGGTATTATTGAAGATGAGCTAGTTGGACCACTTCTGGTTGAAGATGGACTCAAAATCATCTCCCAAACCTACTGCCAGTTTTTAAAAGACAGTGGTACAGGAAAAAGTCTGCATCTTTCAAGAAGGCCATGATATTTATGTAGGACAATGCTCCATCACATGCATCGATGTACCCCACTGCATGGCTAGCTAGTAAAGGCCTTAAAGATGAAAGAATAATGAGATGGCCCCCTTCCTCACCTGACCTCAACCCTATCGAGAACTTCTTAAACGGGAGATTTACAGTGAAGGAAAACAGTACAACTCTCAGAACAGTTTCTGGGAAGCTGTGGTTGCTGCTGCACAAAAAGTTGATCTCAACAGATCAAGACACTGACAGACTCCATGAATGGAAGGCTTATGACTGTCATTGAAAAGAAGGGTGGCTATATTGGTCATATCGGCTATTTTGGTAATTCTGCACACTAACAGTTGCCTAATATTTAGGTTTTAAATAAACAATCAACAGTTTCATAAAAAACGTGTTATACAAACTATTGTTCCGAAAATATGTAATAAAGTGGCAGCAAAGTGTTATAGAAATGAAATGGAAATCATCGAGTCCAAATTGTTACAAAAGCTACAATAGAATAAAATAAAAATAGAATAAACCAAAAATAAAATAAAAGTAGAAGTTTCAATGAATAAAAAATGAAATAAAAATGCAATAGTATAAAAAGAAATATCGAATAAAAAGAATTGCAAAAAAATATAAAAACAGAATAGAATAAAAAAATAATTATATAAAGTAGTCACAGTGTATTAACAAAATAAAATGAAATAAAATTAATTTTTTTGTGATTTGAGTGTTAATCCGTTATAACAGTTGTTAAAATATTCTGTAAAAAATTAAATAATGAAAATTAAATAAAAAATAGTTGGAATGGAATAAAAATAGAAAGAGAATAAAATAAAAAATAAAAATTTAAGTAGAATAAACTAAAATTGATTTGTTTGCAATAGAATAAAAACTGAATAGAATAAAAAATTATTGTGTATTAAAGGTATAAAATGAAATCGATTGTGATTGAGTTTTAATCTGTTACAACAATTGTTACAATATTCTGTAAAAAAAAATACAGAAATAAAATTCAATAAAAAAGTTGGAATAGAAAAAATAAATTAAATAAAAGTGGAATACAATTAAAAATTAGATGAATATAATAACAGAATAAAATAAAGTGTTAGATAATGCAGTGGAATTGAATGTTTGTGATGAGTCTGATCTGATGGATGAATAGATATGTTTGAAGTGTGAGAAGATGCAGGTGAGGGTGGAGGCCGTAATTAGCCCCTGCTGTAAAGTGCAGTAAAGTCCTGAGCTGGGTCCAGCCCCCGTTTTCTCCTCACCGCCACATGCTGACCTCCTGTTACTCAGGGCAATTGCATGAAAATGCACAAACACCCAGGTGAGCCCCGGAGGCCAGCGGAGGCACTGTCAGGAGTGACATCTCTCCTCGGGTCTGCTCCTGTCACACATCAATCACTCCCACACCTCGGTCACCTCCCCTGCCCTCAGCTACACTCATCTGTTACACCTTGTAAAATAGACAGAGAGACAGACACGCCCACTCACGTTAATCTGCCCCCCCAACTGACTCACTGTGTTTAGCCTGAACCTTTAATAAAGTCTAAAAAATAAAAATAAAGCATTAATAAAACACATAAGTATTAATAAAGCATTAATAAAACACATAAGGATTAATAAAGCATTAACAAAGTACAAAAGTATTAATAAAGCATGAATGAAACACATTAGTATTAATAAAGCATTAATTAAACACATAAGGATTAATAAAGCATTAACAAAGTACAAAAGTATTAATAAAGCATGAATGAAACACATTAGTATTAATAAAGCATTAATAAAACACATAAGCATTAATAAAGCATTAATAAAACACATAAGGATTAATAAAGCATTAACAAAGTACAAAAGTATTAATAAAGCATGAATGAAACACATTAGTATTAATAAAGCATTAATAAAACACATAAGCATTAATAAAGCATTAATAAAACACATAAGGATTAATAAAGCATTAACAAAGTACAAAAGTATTAATAAAGCATGAATGAAACACATTAGTATTAATAAAGCATTAATAAAACACATAAGGATTAATAAAGCATTAACAAAGTACAAAAGTATTAATAAAGCATGAATGAAACACATTAGTATTAATAAAGCATTAATTAAACACATAAGCATTGATAAAGCATTAATAAAACACATAAGGATTAATAAAGCGTTAATTAAACACATAAGGATTAATAAAGCGTTAATAAAAAACATAAGGATTAATAAAGCATTAATAAAACACAAGTATTAATAAAGCATTAATAAAACACAAGTATTTATAAAGCATTAATAAAACACAAGGATTAATAAAGCATGAATAAAACACATAAGTATTAATAAAGCATGAATAAAGTACATAAATATTAATAAAGCACTAATAAAACACAAGTATTAATAAAGAATTAATAAAACACATAAGTATTAATAAAGAATTAATAAAACACATAAGTATTAATAAAGCACTAATAAAACACATAAGGATAAATAAAGCGCTAATAAAGTACATAAATATTAATAAAGCACTAATAAAACACATAAGTATTAATAAAGCACTAATAAAACACATAAGGATTAATAAAGCACTAATAAAGTACATAAATATTAATAAAGCACTAATAAAACACATAAATATTAATAAAGCACTAATAAAACACATAAGTATTAATAAAGCACTAATAAAACACATAAGTATTAATAAAGCACTAATAAAACACATAAGGATTAATAAAGCACTAATAAAGTACATAAATATTAATAAAGCACTAATAAAACACATAAGTATTAATAAAGCACTAATAAAACACATAAGGATAAATAAAGCGCTAATAAAGTACATAAATATTAATAAAGCATGAATAAAACACATAAGTATTAATAAAGCACTAATAAAACACATAAGTATTAATAAAGCACTAATAAAACACATAAGTATTAATAAAGCACTAATAAAACACATAAGTATTAATAAAGCGCTAATAAAGTACATAAATATTAATAAAGCATGAATAAAACACATAAGTATTAATAAAGCACTAATAAAACACATAAGTATTAATAAAGCACTAATAAAACACATAAGTATTAATAAAGCACTAATAAAACACATAAGTATTAATAAAGCACTAATAAAACACATAAGGATAAATAAAGCGCTAATAAAGTACATAAATATTAATAAAGCACTAATAAAACACATAAGTATTAATAAAGCACTAATAAAACACATAAGGATAAATAAAGCGCTAATAAAGTACATAAGTATTAATAAAGCACTAATAAAACACATAAGTATTAATAAAGCACTAATAAAACACATAAGGATAAATAAAGCGCTAATAAAGTACATAAGTATTAATAAAGCACTAATAAAACACATAAGTATTAATAAAGCACTAATAAAACACATAAGGATTGGCACAACGAGGAGAACTGCGTTTCCTGTATTCTGATGATGTCAGACACACGTATCCACTCGCATGCAAAAGTATTGGCGCCCTATCTGTCCACTCTCCTATAAAAAGCTACAACTACTTGCTTCATCAAGCCAACTTCAAAGTTTGCTGGTTATTAATTACAGTATTAATTATTTAAAAAGTCTATTCTATTCTATTCTATTCTATTCTATTCTATTCTATTCTATTCTATTCTATTCTATTCTATTCTATTCTACTTACTTACACTGAACGAATGCTTTGCATCATTAAAAGATTAACACATGCTCTATTAATAGCTTATAAACATGTTATAAACTAAGGTTATCAGAAATCCATGTCAAAAACTCTTCAGCATCATCCGGCTTCAAATCCAAAGCTTACTGAGTTTATTTCAAGTATCATTTTATAATTTTTTACACTTTGTATCACGCTTAAAAGCAGCTTTACCTCTGACCTTTATAAAATTAATGTTTTAACACACCCACGAGTGCCTTAGTGCTTTAATTGACTTTGGTTTAAATGGTTAATAAAATGTTATAAAATGATGCTTTTGTTAAAGAATGATTCTTTCTGACTTGTTCAGACTTGTTAAGTTCCTCTGATGAGAAGCAACAGATGCCTTGCAGGGAGTGATAAAACAGATTTTGTGTCCTCGTCCCTGCAGTCAGCCTGTCACTGTCCCACACACACACACACACACACACACACACACACTCCTGGGGTAGTGACACAAAAGGCTCCCAAACTCAGTAAGTCTGACACAAGAGGCCAAGAGAACACACACATCTGTCATCGTCACACACCGTTGTAACTATACACTGTTTGATGACAAAAGAAGTAGAATAGAATAATAATAAAAAAAAATAAATAAATAGAATAAAATAAAATATGATGAAATTAGAGTAAAATAAAAAGTCACAATAAAATTAAAATAGAACAAAAATGTAAGTAGAATAAAAGAAAAAATAGTTACAATAGATTAAAAATAAAATACAAGTAGAATGAGCTAAATATAAAATAAAAGTAGGATAAACCTAAATAAAAAAAATCTAATAAAAATCATTAATCATATCAAAGAAAAAAAATTAGTTACAATAGAATACTAATCTTAAAAGATAAGATAAGATAAAATAAAAATAATTACGATAGAATGAAAACTAAAATAACAATAAAAATAAAATAAAAATAGCTACAATAGAATGAAAAATAAAATAACAATAAAAAAAATAAAAATTGTTATAATTAAATAAAAAACTAAATTACAATAGAATACAAATAAACTATAGTACAAGTCCCTGTGTAAGTTGTTGTTATGGTAACAATGAGAAATTTACTATAGAACTGTACAGAAATTTAGTGAACACGTTTAGTCCGTGATTTTCAGTACAGTTCTGATTCGTCAAAGATTTGTTCTCTTTTGAAATGTAATTTTTCTGGTAGATTTTGCAAATCTAGAGTGGAATCCCAAAATTTTGTTTACAATTTCATAATAAATCTAAACGTTTTACATTTGTTTTGATCTCTTTATTTTTGACCCAATTTCTTTCTCACGATCGACATAAAAATCAACCTTCCTCCACAGGTTAAGGCAGAATCCCGAATTTCTTTGAATGCGTTTATTGTTGAGTAAAAAATAAATTAAGTTAGTGTCTCCCGCTGTTCCATGTGACGGGAATATAAACTGTCAGCGTTTTTAACTCATCGTGTCCGTCACTAATCCTCCACAAAAACTCCCTCTATTTTCACGGGGATTGTTACGTGAAGGGAAACAGACAGTTTAAACAGGGTGCAGTTAGTTCAGGATTCGGATTACCCGAATCGTGCGCTGAAATGAAAACCCAATGACAGACAAGACAGAGAGTATCCAGTCTCATCTGTTATTCCTCCCACTGAGACGTATTGTAAGGATCTGGATCCTTCTGGCAGTAAGTATGGCTCGTGTGAGGCTCTGACAGTAAGCAGTAATGTTTACGGGGCTTGTCGAGTCTTCTAACCTCCATGCAGTGTTAATTTACAATGCAGCCCCTTGGAAAGTCCCCTTGCCAATCTGCCCTGACCCCCTTTTGTTTGGCAGACCCATCATTCGGGAGGGTGTGACAGCAAGCAGGGAAATGCTGACAGTTTGTATTGAGCTCAGCTGCTAGGAAAGGATCATCATGGACAATAGAGGACATTGCTCAGGCTCTCCGTGGGCAGGCAGGTTCCAACTTTTCCCTTTTTTAATTGAATAAAAAATAAACAGTGTAGCAGGAATTTTAGCAGAGAAAATATTTAGGGCTCTGTTCACTTTGTTCAAAAATCTTATTTCATGCTGGTTACAGGAAGCAGGTCTTTTTCCTGGGGTTATGAAACTCTGCTCTGAAGCAGGATCGGCATGGCAGTGTTTACAGTGCTTCTCCACATCGCGGTGATAAACGTGTACAGTGTGAAAAGATGCTCTGTTACGGCCACTCACTTAGCGACAGAAACCCGATCAGAACCTGAACATTGCCTCTGTGCCTCATATCAAGTGAAAGCCAGGATGTAGCCACACTTAAACACCTAAAAACGCCTGGGTAGATAGAGTCAGGTGGCAAAACATCACGGAAGTACGTGCCGTAGCGAGGGGGAAATACGTCATGCTGAAAAATATCAAGGAACCAACATCTGGTGGACTAAACGATAAAACTTAACAAGAGATGATGAAGCTGTGAAAGATAACAGAACCTGCTGGAGTGCAGAAGCACAGACCTGAACTGTTTTACTCACTGATAAAAATGAAAGCTTGAGGCGAGAGCGGCTGCACGCTGGATTTATCCAATCAGGGTTGTTGATACGCGAATATGCAAATGAGAAGAAGATTAATCCCGGTTTCAGGAATGTAGAGTGTGAAAGGTCAGATGATGAAGAGTCAGGATTCAGTGTTAACACCGGGGAAAGGAGGAGCAGTGTGAAACCTCCAACTACACAAACCCAGGATTCCCTTTACCCGGGGTTTACTAGGACCCAGGGGAAATATTTCATGTCTCAGAAGCCCTAAATATCTTATTTATATTTAACTGTGGGAAAGATAACTAGTCTCCTAGTTGATGACTTTATCAGAAATGTCCAAAATCTCGTCCAGCGTTGCGTGTACTGACCACACAGACTTTTCTCCAGGTTGAATAGCTTCCTCTGTGCTTGTTCAGTTTGTGCACAGAAAACAACACTGGCTTGTATATATTGTGTATGGAGTATGCAGGCATTCCCACCTGTGCTGGGCCTGGTACAGATGTGTGAAATATCAGCTCAGGGAGTTTGAGCCCTCAGAGCGGGGCAGCTGTTTATCCAATAGCACCTAGAGGTCCTGGGAAGAGACGTCCTTAATATGATACACATGTGCTACATCCTGTCTGGGGCTTGCGTGTGGTTTTTTTGGGGCAGCTGGGAGCCACGGGGTCAGGTTAACTCAGTGTGTGTGTGTGTGTGTGTGTGTGTGGACAGCTAGGGTGTGATGCAGATCACTGAATGTATAGCTCATTAAAGCAGTTTTTCCCGTGCATTAACTCCTACTTCTTTCTTCTTCTTCTTCTTTCATTCTTTTTCTTAACTAAATGACGTGGGATACGACCCTCCGCTGCACAAAAGCTCCTCCGCGACTGCTTCATCCTGGATTTTTATATAAATCTTCTCAGATTCCTATTTAATGAGGAGGATCAGAGGAGAAAAACCTCCTCCTGACACCAACATGACCAGATTACTCAGAAAAAAAAGAAAATAAAGCGTGTGAAGAGATTTATCTGTAATTTAAAGCCAGACCCGGACACGAGGTTCAGACGAGAGAACGACGTAGGACGTATGCGGCACTTCATCTGAATGGAAATATAAATAATTAGCTCAAAGAAATATCCTGTGCATCCTTCTTTATTCGTAAGCTCCACCCCCTTCACTGTACTCCTCCTTCTTTCACTTTTTGCCATGGAACCCAGGATGATAGTTCATAATACAGCGTTTTATGCTGTATTAATGAGCAGCATGTGAAATTGTTGTATTTGGTCGAATGAGGACTTCCTGTTTTGTCACATTTAATTTACTTATTGCTTAAAGAATTGCTTAGCTCCTCTGAGGCTAGCTAGTTAGCTTGCTGGTGAGAATGCTAGCTGTGGATTGAAGTAAGTGATTTACTGAGTCAATAAACAAATTAAAAACTACTCAACTCTAAAGTCGAATTGAATGCTTTGGTGATGTTAAGTTGTCTTTATTTGTCATGTATACATTTCTGCCCAGTGAAATTCACATATCCCATCCTCGGGGGTTGGGGTCAGAGCGCAGGGTCAGCCATGATGCAGCACCCCTGGAGCAGGTTGGGTTGAGGGCCTTCCAAGGGCCCAATGGTGGCAGCTCATCAGTGCTGGGGCTTGAACCAGCAACCCAGAGCCTTAACCACCTGAGCTACCACCATTTTGGGCGTTTTTGCAAAAATAAAAATCTAATTTTAATATCCCCACCTCTGACCACTGGTCTCTGACCGGTCACATGGTGCAACGTTTCTTCAGTCCCACACTCACAACTTCCCAACTTTAGTTCCTACTTCTCATTCATTGCTGTTGCCTCAGAAACTGATTTCAGTTATTACGTGTCTGGTTTAAGTGGCAAATTATAGAAATACAGGTGAATTAGTTAAGATTTAAGCTCCAATAGAAGAAGTAGAGTTTCTAGAAGTAGAGTTATAAACCTTGCTGTATTTATATATACTGTGTATTAGGAATAGAAACATATAGAATACATCATTGGTTCGTCTTGGTGAATTGCTGTGCTCTTAAGTCCTGAGTTTCCTCCTGTTGTTTTTGTCATGTCCATGTTGATGATTGAACGTCTTTGTCATGTCTCACTCCACAGTGGAGGTTAATATGAAAGTAGACACTCAGGACTTTAAGAATTTTTAGTGTTTCATAAATATTTCTGTTTTTCCCTAAACTACTAGAGGTGATATATACATAGAAAAGTTCCAAAACAAAAAACGGTTCATTTTTTTCCACAGAAATGTTTGTATGTTCAACGTAAATGTTGATCTCAAACCCATTTCTGCTCTCTGAGATGTTCTCCAAGTGCTTGTTCATCTAAAAAGCAGCTCAGATTTCATCTTCAACCGGGAAAATTCTGTGTAAGGTTCTCCAACAGAGGGAAAAACACACGTCTAAAACACACTGAAAGCCGTTTTAGATCGGAAAATCAAGAAAATCTCCCATAAGCCTGTTTTCGTTCCAGTGGCAGAAACACAGAGCACCAGTGTTACTGGGATAAAAAGGGTTAAAGGGATAAAATAAACCCTTTATGATGGACGTACATTCATAGGAAAAGAACCAACATGATTGTTTTTCTCTAACAGCATGACACTGAGCATTTTCTACTTATTGAGGAGATGAATACAGGACAAGCTATTGTTTAGCTCTAGAAATTTCTGGAAAGTTTCGCTCTGGAAAGTTTTAGTCTCTGTATTTCTTTACAGTCTTATGTAGGTGTCACAGCACTTTATAACCTGAACACTTTATACTTCACTTATGTAGGAGAAACACCGAGGACGAGTTGCTCTTCTGAGTAGAGGTTAAAGAGCAGGACCTCTCTCTCTCTCTCTCTAACTCTCTTTCTCTCCAGAGATGACATTTCAAGGCTTGTTCTCTCTCTCTCTCTCTCTCTCTCTCTCTCTCAGTTCTCTGCTGTTTCTCTGTCACTCGGTTCCTCAGACATGAATCCTAATCAAGTTATCATATCAACAAATCTCTCATCAGGGGCCTGCACATGACAGCGGCAGAAAGAGAGGCCATGCGGCGGCTAATTTCCAGCAGCGGGAAGCTGCCGAAGACCCCGATACCCTGCCGAGCGTCTCTGTCACCCGAGGACCCATGCTGCTCCCCAGGCAGGATGCACGCCGAACCCGGAACTTACGGGGGATTATTTACTCTGACACACAATGGCCCAAAGACACAATGCAGGCAGTATATCACACAACTGTCAATAATTTTTAAGACCATCCCACGGCCAATTAGCTGAAAGGGCGCGGAACTTTCTGGGCCTGTTTCTGAGGTCCACCAGAGACAAACAGTCCACCCACACACAAACACACACACACACACACACTGGAGCAGCTGCAGAGGGCTTAGCGAGCAAGTATTTTTTTTGTTTGTTTGTAGAGATTCATGACGGCTGCATAATTTTATTCATTGCATGTCGGGGTTTGTCTCTGACAGCATTTCGTGAATAAAATCACTGGCAACCCGGCGAACTTTAATTTTCATGGGAGATAATTGGGAAAAGATTTTCTTGCTAGGAACATGTGTCTTAACATGAAAAATGAGTGAAAACAAAACATCTGGTTTTCATCTCCTGCAGCCTTTAGGGCAATTTGCTTGATTTCTCTCTACATCTGAAACACGCTAATAATACTGTGCTAATACTATGCTAATACCGCGCTAACACTGCCGGCATTAGGTTAGATAAATTATGCTGAATAACGTCGGACAAGGTACAGCTTTAGCCTTATGGGTAGGTTTCTACACCAAGTGCAACTTTACGACGTTAAAGTCAATTTTATTCCTGATCGTTATTAGCATAAAAAAGGTAGAATGTGAAAGATGAGCAGTTCGTTTGTTAATTAATAAAGAATGCTAATTGATGTAGAGGAAGAGGAAGAAGAAGAAGAAGAAGAAGAAGAAGAAGAAGAAGAAGAAGAAAAGTTCAGAGCATGACGTTCTAGAAAAATAATCACATTACAAACTGCAAAGTGTTCGATTACTGATGTAAAGTGGAGTGTGTGTGTGTGTGTGTGTGTGTACAGGTTGACAGGAATGTATATCACATCAGTAACAGAGCGGACGTCTCCTGGACAAAGACCTCGCTGTGTTCTGGTCTCATGCCCAGCGGGTGTGTCGTGCCAGAGCGCTGCCTCTGCCTTGACCGCTCATTAATCACTCTCACAGTCCCGCTGGAGCACTTCAGTCAGGAGCGTGGCCTCTGTTCGGACAGGCCCGTGACCCATGGCCTGGTCAGAGAGCTCTGACCAATGGTAACATGGTGTGCGGGGCGAGTGGGCTACCTGCTGCTGAGGATGAATACGATTGGACACAGCTTTCAAGATGATGGAGGATGGCAGATTTGCCACGCTGACCACTCCACCGAGCGCTCTAATGTCCACACACGGCCAGAGCAAGGGGAGCTGTGATAGCGGGGCAGGAAAAGAACAAAAGGTTGTTCTTTTTGTCGGTTTTTTATGTGGACTTTGATGGTTTCATTTCCGATAGCAGGATTCCTTTCTACAAAAGAGCAGAAGATCAAAGCTTTTTGGATTTAAACACAGCTGCTGTTTTGGTCATGCTTTTGAATAAAATCATTAAAAAATAGACTGTGGATGAAGTTTATTAATAAATTTTATTTGGTTTAACAGCATAATATATATATAAGAATAAATTTAAGAATAATGTTTATGTTTCTCATCCTGTTCTTGTTTTTTCAATCAAAAAGAAATTTTCTACTAGCAATTATTGAACAAACAGTTTCTAAAAATGTAAATGAAAAAATCTGAAAATTTGCCAAAAAAAATAAAATCGTGTTCATAAAGCTACATAAGGCCTTCAAGACTTTATGACTGACATAAGCCATACATAAACATTCAAAGAAACATTAGTTTCTTTGGCATTAATTTCTCTATAAGTCTATTCTATCTAATGAGTACATTCATAACATGTTACAATGCATTCGTTAGGCATTATGGACATATTATTATCACTGAGTGTTATAATATCTTTCAGACATGGCACAGCGATGTAAGTCGGCTATAACGCCTCTAATCTGTGACACTGGTTTTGGAGTCTGTTGGAGCAGATGTTCATATAGTAGATAAATGTAAATATAAATATAAATGTTCATATAGAGTTATATCAGTAGTCATGAGGACCTTATGCATGTGTTATGTAGCTTTATGAATATCATCTGTAAGTGAAGTTTAGCTCTAAAATGTTTTAGTCTTTACATTTCAATACAGTCTATGCAGGTGCTTATGTAGTGGTTATGTATCTTTAAGAATAAACACATCACTATGGCACAGCATGTTATTACACTGTTTAGTCATTTATACATAGGGCTACATGACACCTACACAAGCCTGATATAAACCTACATAAGGCTTATTGTATATTAAGAGATTTCAGCTGACTTTAACAAAAATAAAAGGTTTGATGTCATGTGACTTTTCATAACATTCACCAATGTCAAGTCATAGATTTTTGCTGACTTAAAGCTGTTATGACTGAATTTATGAATGAATTGTTATCCCCTTGTTTCATAATGCACTATGCCAAGTGGGGCTTGGTGATATTCTGTGCTATAAACACTTCATATAGAAAGCCCTAAAATATACATTTTCATGAATAATTATGAAAATGACATAACATGTCACAAGGCGTTCATAAGGCATTATAACCATTGTTGTAAATATTCCAGAGAAGACATGACAGTCTACAGCATGGTAACAGACATAAAGTTGTTATGACTGAATTTACATTAGATTATTTTGATAAATGACTCTGTAGCTATGTCAGAGGATTACGACAGTTATAATGTGACATAGCATACAGATTGAGTTTGATTTAAGATGTCCAAAAGATGAACTTAACATTTCGGTAGAAATAACAGGCAATAATGTGAAACTAATGAACGGTGTATTGACATGCTGTTTACATAAGGCCTTCATAAGCACTTATAAGCACAAGCAAGATTTTGTTGCTCTTTAAGGACTAGAGCTATACAAGTTTCATGTTTTTTTCTTTATATAAAAAAGTGTAAATTTAAAATATTTTAGCTCTGGAAAATGAGTCTTTGTATTTATTTACAGTCTTATCTAGGTGTTTATGTAGTATGAATCTCTCTCTCTCTCTCTCTCTCTCTCTCTCTCTCTCATATATTCATCAGAATATATAAATATATATATTAAAAGATTTATTTAAAATATAAATGTAATTATATATTTAACAATGTCAATTTGATTCATATAGTGTTTTAACATCGAGCATCGTCACAAAGCTTTACAGAACTTTTAATTTTTTTAAACTTATCCCTAATGAGTTGAAGTCAGAGGTGATGGTGGTGATGAGAAAACTCCCTGAGATGATATGAGGAAGGAACCTCAAGAGGAACCCGACTCAAAACCTCACCCTCACCTAGGTGACCTCGAAGAATGTGATTATAAAACATTTCCCATGAATAATTTTATACGGTCAAAAAGTAAAAGTACAATTCTGTAACCAGGAAATTCATCTAGTGTTAACATGAAGTCTATCTGAAAAAGAAACAGCCTTTATTTGTCACATATACATTACAGCACAGTGAATTCTTTATTCTAATTCATTATTCTTTCTTCGCATATCCCATCCTTGGAGGTTGGGGTCAGAGCGCAGGGTCAGCCATGATACGGCGCCCCTGGAGCAGAGAGGGTTGAGGGCCTTGCTCAAGGGCCCAACAGTGGCAACTTGGTGGTGCTGGGGCTTGAACCCCTGATCTTCCGGTCAACAACCCAGAGCCTTAACCACTTGAGCCACTACTGCTCTTGATGATGTTATAAAGAACTGGAGACTATCCTAACTGGTAGCATCCATAGATCTTTAAAGTTTGAGCTTCATGTTAAGATTTTTCTTAGTGAAAGAAAATTATTCTGTCCATCCATCCATCCATCCATTTTCTATACCCGCTTTATTCCTAATTAGGGTCACGGGGATCTGCTGGAGCCTATCCCAGCACACATTGGATGTAAAGCAGTGGTACACCCTGGACAGGTCACCAGTCCATCACAGGGCCGCACATATAGACAGACATCCACACACACTCACACTCACTCCTATGGGCAATTTAGAATTACCAATCAACCTAATGTACATGTTTTTAGACTGTGGGAGAAAACCGGAGTACCCGGAGTAAACTCCACACAGGCACAGGGAGAACAAGCAAACTGCACACAGAAAGGCCCCTGCCTGTTCGAACCCAGGACCTTCTTGCTGCGAGGCAACAGTGCTAACCACAAAGCCGCCGGGCTACCAAGTTATCCAAAATGTCTATTGAATAAGCGCTTAAATAAACCACTGCTGTCTTTTTTAAGAAGTCAGGCTGGAGGTCACATGATGCACTTTGCTAACTGGTCAATTAAGAATGGCTTTTCTCTAATGAGATCTCCAGGACATTGTTTGGAGGTATGTTCATGCAATAAATAATAAACGTTTGTCCCGATGAGGAAAACTAGAGAGAACTGGCCAGACGAGGAAAACCGTCAGGATAAATGAATGAATATTAAATAGGAATACAGCAACAAACACAATGAAGTGTTTTGAATCTTTGAAAACGTGAACAATTTATTTTTTTTTGTAAAGCCGTCCATCTGTGAGCTGTTTAAAGCCTCTGCTTATCTGTCAGTCGTGTTGTTTGTAGCCGTAGCCGCATGCTGGCAGCGTAATTACAACAATTAAATCTAATTGTGAATAGCCCTGCAGGACCCCAGCAGCATGGCGCTCAACCCCCTGCGTCCTGTCCTTAAGGTGTGTGTGTGTGTGTGACATAGATGCAGGTGCACTTCCTCCCCCATCCCATGGACCCCTGCCTTGATATCACAATCGCCTTCCACCTGGTTTATACAGAAACTAAACCCTGAGCATAAAATACACTGATCTGATCTTATGACTGTACATTTCTCTCACATTACAAGGTGTTCATAAGGCATTATAGCCATCGTTATACATATTTTTGAGACGCTATTACAGTTTCCAGCATTGTTTTCCAATGCATGCATTGTTAAAAGCAATGCTTATGACGCATTATATCACCTTGTAAGTACATCTCATAATGCACTATGCCAAGTGGGACATGGTGATATCCTGTGCTATGAACATTACTTATAATGCATCATGGTAACAATTTATAATACATTATAAACATAGCTCTAAAATATATAATTTCATGAATAATTATAAACATAGCATAACGTGTCACAAGGTGTTCATAAGGCATTATAAACATTATAAATAAAAAGACATGACAGTTTACAGCACTGTTTTTCAATGCATGCATTCCAAAGCATGTATTGTTAAAAGCAATGCTTATGACGCATTATATCATCTTGTAAGTAAGTATCTCATAATGCGCTATGCCAAGTGGGGCTTCCTGATATACTGTGCTATAAATGCATCATAATAACAATTCATAACACAGCATAACATAGCTCTAACATATACTATATTATTTTCATGAATAATTATAAACGTAGCCTAACGTGTCACAAGGTGTTCATAAGGCATTATAAACATTGTTATAAATACTTCAGAAAAGACATGACAGTTTACAGGATTGTTTTTCAATGCATGCATTCCAAATCATGAATTGTTAAATGTAGTGCTTATGATGCATTATATCATCTCATACAGTGCAGCTCATAATGCACACATATTAATTAACATTAATAGAACCATCATTATACCTCAGTGTCATACAGGGTGTCACTTTTCATATACTGTACATATTATTATTAGCATGTGTCATGGCACCTTTAAGACTTGACAGGTCAGGTGACTTGACAGGTCAAGTTTTTATGTGTGTTGGAAAACATTATTGTGAAATGTTTAAACAGAGTTATGTCAGTAGTCATGAGGGGCTTATGCAGATGTTATGTAGCATTATGAACATCAGTCTTTTCATGGAAAAAAGCATACTTTTGTTTTCAGTCAAATTCACTTCTTAGCTATGTCACACTTAGGTTTATGTCAGTAGTAATGAGGGGCTTATGATATGTACATTTCTAAACATCATATGGCATTTTAATGTAGGTGTAATAACTCATGCTGACAGAAATCTGTGATTTAACTTGTGTATTAAGAAAGTAGGTTTTATGTTGACATCAATTGTAATAAACCTTATGTAGGTTTATGTCAGGTGCCATAAGGGGTTTATGTATGTGTCATGTAGCCCTATGAACAAAACATTATTATGGAACTCTTTTCACATTGACCTTAAAGTGTGTGTTATTACCTCCAAGTGTTTTGGCATCTTTTGGAGATGTCACATTGGCATAAGCCAGTCATAATACCCTTATGTCAACTTGACATCAAAATATAGTAAATCAAGGGCATTTGTAGGTCTATTGATATCTGGTGAAGTCTGTATAAAGGTTTATGTAGATTTATGTGAGTAGTCTTAAAAGGCTTATGTATGTGTTATGTAGCTTTATAAACTTTGCATTAGACTTGTGTCTATGAGTATGAGTATCAAGAATGTGCTATTATATTTATTATCAGTTGAAACTTTTGGATATGTCACATTGAAATATGCCAGTCATAACACCCTTATGTCAATTTGACATCAAAATTTAGAAAATGAAGGGACTTTGTAGGTCTACTAATGTCTAGTGTAGTCTGTTAAAAGGTTTATATAGATTTATGTCAGTAGATTTAAGAGGCTTATGTATGTGTTATGTAGCTTTATAAGCATCACACTAGACTCAGTAATGAGTATCAAGAATTTGGTATTATTTTAATTAGCCGTTAAAACTTTCAGATATGTCACGATGACATAAGCCAGTCATAACAACCTTATGTCAGCTTGACATCAGAATATAGAAAATCAAGGGCCTTTGTAAGCCTACTAATATCTAGTGGGGTCTGTTTTATGGTTTATATAGATTTATGTCAGTAGTCTTAAGAGGCTTATGTATGTGTTATGCAGCTTTATAAATATTGCACTAGACTCAGTAATGAGTATCAAGAATTTGGTGCTATTTTTATTATCAGTTAAAACTGGAACACTGAGTGAGCTCTATTACACAGCGGTGGACCGTATGGAACTCTATGACATGTTTATAAGGTCATATAAACCTTTGACATCTTCAGGCCAGTGTTCAACTGACATGGGTCCATATTTTTGTCAGATGTTTTCAGTGTTAAGTGAAGATTAAAAAGCCTTGGCGCTGGGTGGAGTGGCCTCTTTCAGAAAGAGTGCTGATGGTAGCATCTGTCGTCTTTGTTGTGTGAGGAGAGTCGGATGGAGGAATCCGGCAGCATGTGTGTCATGAAGGAAGAAGAGGACAGAGATTGATGAAGATCAGGTCATTTCTGCTGCCTGATGAAACCACCACTAACTTATCTTTGACCGGTGGCCAATCGATTTGCTGTAGACGATCACTCATACGCCAAAGATGAAGCTTTCTCGTCACGTGCCGGAGGATCAGAGGCCAGAGCAGGAGATAGGCATGTATTCATACGCTTTATATAAACCTCAAGAGAGGAGGAAGACGTAAAGACTTCAAGAAAGCAAGCCATGAAAATAATTATATGTTATTAAAAAGAAAGTAAAGAATTTCGTCAAAAAATTCGAAACAAAACAAATCAATAACTAAGAGTTTGATAAAAAAATAAAAGTAAATAAATAAATAAATAAATATTATACATATTTATATATTACATATTTATATACTAAAATATGTATTTATTTGTATAATTATATATATATATAAAGAAATATGTCTGTTTCTAGAAATTTCAACAATTCGAAATGGACAGATAATGTTTTTTTTAAGTCTTTATTAATAAGACTTTTTCAAACTTTAAAGTAAGTAAACATGTCCAAAGATATATATAATTATTTATAATTATTTAATAATGATCTTCTAAAAAATGTGTATTTAAGATATTTTTTGCTTTATTTTTTTGTATAATTTAATTGGAGTAGATCAACGTTTTTATGAGCTATTTTCTTTTCTTTTTTTAATTAGATAAAAAAATTCATTTGGATGAAAAAATGAAAACCGTTTTTTGATTTGATGGATATCTATTTATTTATTTATTTATTTATTCATTCATTTATTTAATTCTGTTTTTTGCGAACAACAAAAGTGTAGAGATGACCATAATAATGTAATTTTTTGAAACAAATTTGTTGCATTATTTTGTGAAGTGAAAAAATTCCTCAAAACCTATGAAATTTACTTAAAGAAATAAAAACAAGACAAAAAAAATCCCACAAAATGAGCAGAACTGATTTTCCAAAAAGTGTATAAATGTTCAGATCGTACTGATAACTGGGAGAGAGAGAGTGTTTAAAGTGATGCTCGCTCTACCATTTAACAACAATCATTTCCGAAACTTGTTTTGGGATTTGTTTCTTTTTTCTCTCCTTTGAAAACAGATATTTTAGCACCTATCATGTAAAGCTAGAACAATGCTAGCTAGCTTTGTGGGAACTCTCATGTCTCATGTCACACCTCAGACCTCACCGAACTTACAGGAGTTTCTCTGTTTAATTTGTAGAAACATAAAGAGAGTGTTTCAAAATAGCGATCACCACTTTATGTGCCAGAGACACAATCATAGTCGCATGTTAGCATGTTTACTGCTAACAGTTTAGCCGCGTCATTTACAGATGAAGAAGATGCTCTGGTGATTTTTAAACATTATCTTAAAAAGAATAAAAGCTTTAGACATCCTTAGTTTAGATTTTAGGAATGAAATACTTTTTCGTCAAACTAAAACTAAAAAGTCTAGTTAATGCTAATATTAAAAAAATAGACACGAGATATTTCTGGAGAATGAGACGTCTGGTCAGCTGTGTGGACACTGGTGTGGTCTGAGCTCCAGGCTCCAGAGTGAGGTGAAGAGTTGGAGTGTCAGATCAGATCCTCTTTGGCTTTGAGCATAGCTGCAGGGCTGTGGACGCAGGACCTGATGCCCCATAGGGTGGCCATTATGGAAAAGCACTAGGGGAGCCCCGGGCAGGGGGAGTGGGATGGTGTGGCTGCCCTCCAGGAGCCTAATCTAGTCCTCCTGAGCTGTGTACCGGAAAAGAGGGACTCCTGGGCCACTGAGCTCATTGGCAGGTGCTCTAATAGAACCCAAACCACTGTCTGACTCTCCCAGAGGTTGGATACTTTTGTTACTAGCTAAGCCTATTCGGGGTATTAGCTTCTTGCTACATTGGCTGTAATGTAAAAGTCAGCAGGGGCATCGTTTTCGGCTCGGATAACTATATTGTTCTCTCTTTCTTTCTGTTGTGGGAAAGAATTTCCTCTCTTCCTGAAAGTCTGGATTTAGACCCAGGATATTTCCAATGCATGTCAACAAACCGTTTTTTTTAACAAAAGTAACATTATTACGCTACATGCTTGAATTGTATAGACGGTGAATGAAGCCGCTCACAAAGCAAAGCTAACCTGCTAATTACACCTGCTGAGGAAATGAAAGACAAGTAATTTTAACTGGAGGAGAGAATTCCTTCAGCAGCCATCGTTTCTTCATCGTTTGGACAAAAAAAAAGATGAGAAACAGGAACAAAAATGTGGATTTATTTTTACAATCCAGGATTCTAAATGAATGACATACATTTCAATAACATACGGCGTGATTAAACAACAATTTCATATCTATATCATGATAAATTCTCTATCTGTGTATAAAATCTCTATACACTTAATATTATAATTTTGTAGTAAATGTAAACACAGTAGAAAGAAGAACCTATTATACCTAAAAAAAATTTCTGAAAAAATGACTCCTTAAAATGCAAATAATGTTCAAAAAAAAAAAAATTAAATTACATCTCTTTATTTCTCATATTTTCAAGGCTTAAAAGTTTTCAGAATTATTTAATAATAATAATAATAATAATAATAATAATAATAATAATAATAATAATAATAATATCTGAAAGAAACACTTTCATGATAATTTTCCTATCCTGTTGTGGTTTATTAATCCCTGAATATTCCTAATTTTTTAATTTGAAAAATGAATGTTTCACGTTTTCCATCTCATACGATGGCATCTGTGTGGCTTCTCACACTGCCCTGACCGAGAGGGAAATGAATCAGAGTGGAATTAGCGGCTCATGCTCAAATCTCTGAGCGAGACCTTGGGCTTATCTCGCTGCGATCCCCCGCCTGATCCCCTCCTTGTCCTGAGTTTGCTGGTCATTGTTGACCGGGAGATGATTCGGGTGATCTTTCGGGTCTTGTGCCTGGCTCTTTTGTCTTTGCCGGTGAGGGGGGGATCTGTCTTTTGTTGTGCTCTCGTCCTCTTTCATGGATCACCACAGATGCCCTTTTCATTCGGCTGATGACCCTCACCCCCGGGGTCTACTGTAAAGAGGAGGGGAAGGAGGAGACCCTTTAATCAGGAACCATTGCTCTGTCTTATTTATGGCTTTTTGTTTTTTATTGGGAATCTGTGGGAAATGGTGTGTAGGGATCATGATGGATCTTGTTTTGATTGTACTGATCAAAGAGCGGCGCTGTTAAACCCAAAGCTCTGCCTGCATGTATATATAATAGTCTTTAAGTGTGAAAAGTTGGGTGAGAAAGTGATTCGACTCGGAATCGACTCGGAATTGACTCGGAATCGACTCTGACACTGTGTGGGTTTTTTTACATAAAGGATGAGCTATTCATCTGACTTATAAGACATAAACTCCGACAAAAAAAATCAGATCTGTAGCACTGAAATCCCATCCGTTCTGGAAATTCTGACCAGCAAACAAAAAGATCGAATCAGTTCAATCGCTAATCCTAATGCTAGCTCTTCAGATCCGCGCATCTTTGCTAAATTTAAAGCTTTCTAACTTGATGGTGATGCCAATCTAGTTATAAATCAATTTAATTCATCCTTAGGAAAATAATAATGGATTATTCAAACAATAATCCATCATATTAAGCTAATAATAATAATGCTAGCTAGTTACATGATGACTAGCGTAAATGATGACACTTTGCTTCTATAACAAGAAGTTCTGTGATTTTTGAAGACATTTAATTTCACTAATTATTAAAACAAATATTTGTATCATTTATTCTGTATTCATTTGTTTTTTTTTGTTTTTTTTTTACAATCATACGCAGTAAGAAATGTTTTTTTTTTAATGTAAATTGTGCTTTTTATATTCATTAGTGAATCCTATCCAGAGATTATTTGATCTTTTTCTCAAAAATTTCCTGAATCTCATTTCCGTGCCTTAGCTCCGTTCTGGTGAAAAGCTAGTTCCTTTAAAATTCCTGAGGGAGCTAGAAATACAATCTGGATAAAAAAATAACCTAAAACTTCAGGATGAGATGGAAATTCTGGGCGTGGCTTCATCCTCCTTTCGCACCGAACTCGCGATCCCGCCGCTGCGACGGTGTTGTCCGACCATCTGTCCGCTCCAAGAGTCACTGCCTCGTTGAACTCTTCAGAAAGCTACTTTTCCAATAGATCCACAATTGCTGCCTAACAGCTTGTTAATGATTTTATTGCCCGAGGAATGATGCTGTGCAAAATAAAACTACAGGATCCTCACAAAAACCTTACATGGCTGTAAATATGTATTAACCAGAAAATGGGCCTTGTTTAGGATCATTTAAAAGAGACAAAAGCCGAGAGCGGCACAAAAGGCCGGGTGCGGGGAGAAAAGAGGGGATTCTACTTAGCTAATGAGTTGTCCCATAGAGATGTAAAGAGGAGGGTCTTTAGGGAAAGCGATTGCCCCTCTGGTCGGGGCTGATAGACTGTAAAGTGGGTGCAGCTCACGTTCTACCCTACACCGCTATTGTCCTTATGCTAATTCATCCCGAGGACAGTTGGTTTTCAGGGACAGATTATTGCAGAGGCAGACCACCGCGTTACGGGGCAACTTTTCCATCAGGCTTTTTGAGCGAAAGAGGCTTTTGTTTCCATTTCCCTCTCTTTCCTGCTAAAGAGGAGCTCTTTTACTTCAGGAACCTCCAGCAACAGGTCCCACAGAGAGCCGCAGTACTCACAGACCCTCAGGCCACAAGAGCCTCTCTTCAACACTTTATCCCACTCACATGGCTGGAGAAGTGGACAATCATTTTGAGAATACATCCTTCAGCCTTCACCTTAAAAGAGCAAAGGTGTCCTTGTGCATGTAAAAGGGCTGTTATGGATTTATGTGATGGTGTAAAGATCGTGGCTGAAATTCGGCACTTGGTTTAGCGGTTATTGAATGCAAACCTTTTTATGTTTTGTGTTTTGAACGTGACATTATACAGTAACGAGTGTTCATAACACACTATAGCACCCAGAACAAAAAACACAAACACCTTTCTGATCTTTATCTTTATAGTTTAACTGTGGACATAGTTCTTCAGACAGTGTTATAATGCACTTATAAGGCATCATGCAGATAATTAATTATACATTATGTATAATTATAAACTAAATGCATCTAGCTATCTTTTATGATACATTATAAATTGTCCACATGACATTGTGTATTATACAGTAATGAGTGTTCATAACACTTTATAACACCCATAACAAAAACCGAGCATCTTTGTCTTTGTAGTTTAACTACAAATATAGTTCAGATATTAGATGTGTTACAATGCAGTTATAAGGCATTATAGAAGTCATGAATTATACATTATATATAATTATAAACTAAATGCATCACACCTTCTAGCTGTCTTTATAAATTCCTTATAAATTGCTCACATGATATTATAAATAAACACATCACACCTTTTAGCTAGCTTTATTTACACATTATAAATTGTTTACTTGTTATGATACTGTGTATTATACAGTAAGTAGTGTTCATAACACATTATAACATAAAAGACAAGCACAAGCAGCTTTACACAGAGCATAATAAATGTTTTAATTATGTTTTTTTTTAGACAGGCAGGTTATCAGGAAATATTCTAAACAGAAAAAGTCAGCTTATAATGCATTATAAACACTTCTATAAACTGTAATGCTCAATACATGCTGAAAAATGTCTATAAAGCCTCATACATAGTCACTGTTTAAATATATAAAACTTCGCATAACGTAAACAACTGAGCATCGGTACACTAAACTCCTATAACTCTTCATGTATTATCATAAAGAGCTTATAAAGCCCAGGATTCAGTAATCAGACTGTTTAAGCCACTTAGGAGCAGATCAGAAGGCTGTATTTCATCAAATGAAGGCTAATATTAGCATTTTAATTCTTCAGTGTAGTAAAGGAGCTGACTTTAAACCAGACAGATGCTACGTTCTTGCGCCTCTTTCTTTCTTCCACGCATCTTCTTTCTATTTGGTGTTTCGGATTAGTAGCAGAGTTGATAGAGAACACACACACACACACACACACACACAAGACACAGATACGCAAATATGCACACATCTAATCTGTCCTTGTGATTCCCCAAATAGCCCCGGTTTCACTATGTTCAGCTCTGGTTTTGATGCTGGCCGCATTGCTAATGACAACCTTTTATCACATTGTGTAGACGCAGGCTAAAGGCCAGCTTCAGCCCACTTGAGAGAGGCCAATCCTTCAAATCTGCTGGCCCAATAGCCAGAGCACGGGGGACAGATGTGGGATCAGGGCCAAGCTGCTCTCTGTTTGCCGTCTGGATCCTCTCGGTCAACACACGCCTCTGTTTCTCTCTTTTTTAACACCGTCCTCTCTTTTGTCTTTGATGGACACCACACACTCATGCTCCTCAGCGCTGATTGAAGACGGTGTTTGCCGATCTGTCGTATGCGTGCTCTGATTTAGTCTCGGGATTGAATTTCTCTTCATTCGGGGAACTGTTGCAGTCTGTTATGTCAGGGTTTAACACGTGGTCCAACAGCATCATCTGTAGAATAAATACACAGGGAAAGAGGTTTGTTAGCATGGAGTAACCAGAAGCTAAAAAAATGGGGTTTCCTCCTGTTTTTGGTGTGTCCATGTTGATGATTGAGCGTCTTTGTCATGGTCCACCCCACAGTGGAGGTTAATATGAAGCTCATATGAAAGTAGACACTCAGAACTTTAAGAATTTGTAGTGTTTCAGAAGGATTTCTGTTTTTCTCTATTCTACTAGGGGTGATATATTCATAGAAATGTTTTGGTTTGTTTTTTTTCCACACAAATGTTTGTATCTTCAGAGTATATGTTGAGATCAAACCCATTCCTGCTCTCTGAGATGTTCTCCAAGCGCTCATTTACCTAAAAAGCAGCTCTATGTAAATAATTCTATGTAAGGTTCTCCCACAGAGGGAAGAACACACGTCTAAAACACACCGAAAGCCAACAGACTCGTTTTAGATCAGAAAACCAAAACTTAAATTCACAAATCTGATTGGTCAGAAGTTGTTGCTTTGGTCTCTATTGCAGCTGCGTTAATAAGCTGATTTCTATATTAATGCATTGCCGTTTCTATAGCAACAGCTCCTTCACTGAACGTAAACGGATTAAAAACACACATGACTGGTGCAGTGGTGAGGTTTTCTGTCAGAGAATGTTTATTGATCATTTTTTGGAAGGAGTCTCCAGTGTCAGCGCCCAAAGGAAGAGATCTAATTTAAGCTTTTCTGGCATTTTCCATCGAGAGAGCTTGAGTCCTGACTCATTTTCTATCAGACCCACAGCCAGAACATCATCTGTTCATTTATAAACCCATAAGTTCCATATTTTGCCATATTTTGGCATCATGTGGGGATATGATAGCTTTGGACTACTGATTGGAAGGTTATGAGTCCAAGTGTCCACCTCTGGGCCCCTGAGCAGGACCCTCAGTTGCATAAGATAAAAATGTAAGCTCCTCTGGATAAAAGCATCTACCGATAAAAAAAAGGGTTAGATAATGTTTAACACCATGGCTTCTTTCACTCAACATGTCCAGTGCTCTCCTCCTGGACGTTTCGCACCGGTTGTCCAGTTGCAGTGTGCAGATGATCTGTGTGTTCGTACACACATCAATTTTCATCTGTCATCGTTCCTGAGAACGCAGATTGAAATCATTTACATGTTTACGAACCTTCTGGCTGGTTTCGTTGATCAAACAGTGAATCACAGCATCTCAGAAAAAATCTGAAAAGCCACAAGTGCGTTTCTTTTGTCTCGTCCAGATGTGTCAGAATGAATCATAACGAATCTTGGGCTTTATAAACTCTTTATTATAACATATGAAGAGTTATAGGAGTTCACTGTAACGATTCGAAATGACAAATTGTTTACGTTTAAGCTGCGAGTCGAAGATTTACATATTTATATAAGTGAGGTTTTACATGTGTGATGACCTGTGACTACATATACATATACTGTGTATAAGGCTTTATAGACATTATTCAGCATTACAAGTTACAGAAGTGTTTATAATGCATTATAAGCTGACTTTTTTGTTTTCTTTTTTAGATGTGGTAGAATATTTCCTGATAATGTGTGTCTTATTACGCTCTATATAAAGTTTGTGCTTGTTTTTATTTTTGTTGTTTTTGTTATAATGTGTTATAATCACTACTTGCTGTATGTTCGTTTATCCCACAGTGAATCACAGCATCTCAGAAAAAGATCTGAAAAGCCACGAGTGTTTCTTTTGTCTCGTCCAGATGAATGTGTCAGAATGAATCAGAGCGTCCAGTCTCGTCCAAGTGACATTTCTAACCCACTCTGTAACGATGCAGTCGTTTCCAGCTGTGAACTCCGGGTTAAAGATGAACATCGGCTCGATAAAGAGTCGGTTAATTACTCGGCGAATCATAAAGCGGTTTATTCGGTGAGTACAACTAATTATTTAGTGATCACTCTGGAAATTATAGGAGCGTTTGCCTTGAGAGAGGAATTCAGCTTTTATACTGGCTTCATAAGGAAGGAATAAAACACTACGTGTTGTGGTGTTATTGGAAATGAATCAATGACGGAGTAGTAGCATAGTGCAGACTCACTGTTACTAAACTGAAGGTTATTACTTTATTGTCTGAGTGTTTAATCCCTCTTATAACCCAACACTTTAAAATAATTACAGAATGATGATTACATCTTAATTTTTATCCGTTTATAGTTACATTAAAATCTATTGAATTCTATTACTATTGAAAAATCAGCTCCAGTGGCTAGAAATAATGTTCAACAGACTGTGCTACAATGCAGTTATATAAAGCTTCATACCACTAACAAGCTTCTAGCTATTCGATAAAAACCGTTCACAAGATATTGTCTATTATACAATAATGAGTGTTTATAACACATTATAACACCCACAAAAAAACCAAAAAAAACCCGAGCGTCTTTCTGGCTATTTTTTTTTTTATCTTTGTAGTTTAACTAGAAATATATCATACAGCTAAAACACTGTATATTGTGTAAAATAATAGTTCCCTAGTAGGCTAAAAGCAGGAATCCTTCTGAATCACTAGAAATTCTTAAAGTCCTGAGTGTCTACTTTCATATAAGCTTCATATTAACCTCCACTGTGGAGTGAGACATGACAAAGATGTTCATTCATCAACATGGACACAACAAATCTTAATCTTATAGCCTCTGGGATAAAGAGTTAACCTGGAAATTTTGCTATAAGAGCAGGACTCTACATGCTGTTGGTGTTAAACCTAAATAACATCACCACTTCCTGGAAGCATCGCTCACAGATTGGAGTTCCTGTTTAGAGCAAACAGACTTTACTTCCAACTGCTATCTTCTGACACTGATGTGAGGCACAGATAACATCCTCTGATCTGGGTCAGGCCCGAGACGACACGTGTTACGACTCGGTACGAATAACAAAAGACCACGAGTCGAGCCAGAGGCAGTGACAGGAGCGTCTGAGTTCGTGATGTTTCACAATACAACAACTATAAATCACGAGCTTTTTTTTTTTAACGTCTCCATCTCCATAATTATGAGTTATTACAGCATCAGGATAAGACAGAGGCAGTTAGAGGCAAAGGCTTCTGTTGCTCCGAAGACGTACAAAAGCTAAAGGGAAAGATATATTAGTACATTTGGGTAAAACATTTCCTCAACTTGTGGAAGCCTGGGAGAATTTATGAGACCTTACTTCCTATGATTATGTGTTAGGAGGATGAATAGCATTGAATAGTTCTGTGTGTTTTGGCCAGTTTATAAAAAGTAAATCAAATCAAATCAAATTATAAAATAAAATTAAAGAAAATTCAATAAAATTAAATATTTATAGAATTATAAAATAAAATAAAATAAAATGATAATAATGAATATGGAAGCAGGAAAAAAACGAAAGAAAGAAAGAAAGAAAGTTCTTTCTTGAAATTGTATTATTTAATATGAATTAAAAGAAAGAAAGAAAGAAAGAAAGCAGGGAATAATAATAATACAAAAAAATATAAATTAAATTAAATATTTAATATGCAGCAAAAAAAATCTCTCTTAAAAATATAAATACTTTTAATATTTAATATAAATGAAAAACATACATAAAAGAAAACAAATAAATAATCCATTAATATATGAAGCAAGTTATTATAACTGTTATTATATCATAATGTGAATATATTATGAAATAAATTTATATGAATTTATAAGTTAGAAAATATTAAACAATACAAATTTATTATGCAAGCAAACAAACAAACAAACAAACAAACAAACAAATAGATAAATAAATAAATAAATAAATAAATTGATATGATGATAATCTGGTGATATGATGATAAAGTCACATGCCTTCTTGGGTATGTGTTTGAGGCAGGTCCGTGTCTAAACCGTTACTAAAACCCCGTGCCTGAGGAGACGGGTGTGACCGGGGTGAGTGTTTGTGAAAGGAAGCTGTTTTTCTCCAGCTGCTCGGGTGTGTGGTGTGAAACGTGTTACATTGGTGTGTAACATGGAGATGTGCTGCAGTTCATCTGGAGATTTATGATGCGCTAGTGGATATTTTTAAATAACGTTTGCTGATTTTGAGCAGTAGCTTGACCTGGGTGGCTTTTCCATGTGTGGTCAGGATGTGTTCATTTCCCAAACTTCCCATAGATAACGTGTCCTATCAGATAGCGCATCACTAATGTCTTCTCCTCCTGGGTCTCACTCCTGCAACCGGTGGGAAACCTGCAGCCAGAACCCAAGATCACACGCTGCTGTATTTGCATGGTATTATTGCTTGCAACAAAAAACGGTACGTTCTGCAATAATCACATCCTGCTCAGGACTATGTAATAAAGGGGACGGCGTGAGGTGCAGGGTTGCCATGTCCTGCCTAATTCCAAAATTAAACCCTTGTCAAAATCAGATACTTTGTAAAACTCACAAGGTAGCATCATTTAATAAAGACGTATTAAAAGCCCACATTTTGTTACAACAACAAGGCTTTGGATTCTTAGTTGCAGTAGCTTTAAATAATTAAAATTTAAATTTAAAATTGAATTATTATTAAATATCTATTTACTATGACACTTCAACACACCAGCGATGTTGAATTCTGGCCTCTGATTCGATTAGTTTCCATAGCAACAGCACATTTACAAGGACTTATTCTATGAGCTGTTTCTAACATTTTATGTTATAACAGGATATATCAATGTTATAACAGTGAGATATAACATTTCTTTCTCCAGCGTTTCTCCACTTTATAACAGTCTGAGTTCTCACAATGCTGTCTGTTTGTTTGTTTTTTTGTCTTATTAACTTGAGAGAGTGAGAAAAAGGTAGGGAATGACTGTTTATAGCTACTATAACAAGAAAACAGGAACTCATTTATTTTTACAGATGTTCAACAACATTAAAAAAATATATAAACTATTAATATCTATATCTAATTCATGCAAAGAAAAATCTTATTTCAAACCCACAGCAAGAAGTGGAAAGTAATCCGATCTGGCAACCCTATGTCTATAAAATGTGTATAAATGTTACATTAAGCGTGACCAATCCCCCATTTTTGGCTATTTTTTTCCAATATGAAGGCCCTTCTATACTTCTACTGCACATTTCTTATCTAAGTGTACAATAAACCATCATCTCCATCTCTTTATTAATGTTCTCACAAAAAAGGTCTTCTAAAATGTACTCGGTTGTGTCATGTGTCATGTGATTTACTCCGTTGGTTTATTTCAGGTCAGTGAAATCTTCTTGTTAAGACAAATGTCATCATCTTCTCTTGTGTGTGAGACGTGTGATGGTAAATGTCCTCTGTCCCGCGTCCCTCTGAGCATCACTTAAAAGTTTAAATACAGCAAAGCAATGGAGGGATCAGAGCACCCCGTCCTTCCACAGGTCAAAGAAGCACCCCATCTTCACCACCAGTTCCCCGGTTGTCTGATGACCGTATTGTGTTTTCTAATGGCTGTGATATCACTGGTGCCAGACCCCTGCTCGGTCTGCTCTGTTAATTCACTGAGTGCCTAACCTGCCTGACTCACGAGGTCTCTAATTGAGTGTGTTAGGCATCGCAGGGCTCGAGTGGATGGTGATTTACAGGGACCCACTCGCAGTGTCTCCATGAACTCATCCGTGACTCAGCTAACAGCCCAAGCTGCCATAGATTAACTCATGACCTCAGAGCAATGAAGACTTTATATTTGGTTTTATAGGCTAAGGAAAATGCGTCTAGTCTGGCTGGCTTCCTTGTGTCTTTTTACTCCAGCATGAGACCCTGCACACAAAATTCCCTTATCTGTGTGATGGATGGAGATGTATATTCTTGTTAAAGCTTTAAGAGATAGCACTCAAATGCTTTGTACAAGCTACATTATGACTTGCTTATTAATAGTGGTGTGTGGTAGCTTAGAGGTTTAGGTGCTGGACTGCTGATCAGAAGGTTGTGAGTTCACATCCCAGGTCTACCAAGCTGCCACTGCTGGGGCTCTGAGCAAAGCCCTTAACCCTCAGTTGCTCAGTTGTATGAAATGCGATAAAACATAAGTTGCTCTGAATAAGGGTGTCTGTCAAATGCCAGAAATGTAAATGTAATGTAAACAACATTCCCAGTATATGTATATAGCTGAGCAACTGAGGGTTAAGGAATTGTGCTCAGGGCTCCAACTGTGGCAACTTAGTGGTCCAAGGATGTGATCTCACCACCTTCCATCCAGTAGCCCAAAATATTAGTCATTGAGCTACCACTTCCCCAGGCTATCCTTTAGATCATTCATACACTTAAACCTTCCTGGTGTTTTTCAGACAAATCCAAACATCTACAGTGCTACAGTGCAAAGCTCTTATTACTCCTCGCACCGCACCACTCTCCCTCAGATCTACTCCTCGACTGGTCCCACCATCTCTCAGGGTAAGAGGTAGATATATATCTGTTCTGGCACCGAGGTGGTGGAACAAACTTTCCCTATATGTCCGAACAGCTGAGTCACTGGCTGTCTTCAAACCTGAAAAGATGAAGACCTACCTCTTCCTGAAAAATTTGAACTAGCTCTTATTTTTCCTGTTTGGTTTATGTATTGTTGTATGTTAGTCTGAACCAGTGTTAATGTTCCAGAAATGTAAATTTGAATGTACAGTTTAGCCATGGCATCTGTGAATTTTGACCCCTTGCTTCAGCAATACAGGAGACACTAGACACCCTGACACCCAACCTGTGTTGCCTTTACAATAGAAAATATTTTTTGTCAAGATGATGCCACAGCCATCTGTGGCCTGGAGCTATGTTTTAATTTTCTATTTAAATAAAGAAAGGGTTTACAAACTTTTGCTCCAGTGTCTATAAGAGGAGCTTTAGGGCTTTATAGTGCATGTTGTTTAAGCAGAGAAAAAAAAACTGATGCTTCTTCTCTGCACCAAGACCATGGACAGACCTTTTGTTTGTCTTGTTACAGTTTCAGCTACTGGAAACAAATAGTTTCCAATCTCACAAACACTGATAGAAATGAGCCCTCTTGCCCTCATGACCCTGTCTTGTAATCTCTCATTAGTTATTAAACCTGTTTCTAATGGCATGCCAGTGCAGGTGAAGTGCCGCAGGAGTTGCAGTCCCTCTTTCATTTGCTTTTAACATGGCATGATGGTACAGTTTAGATGATTAGATAAACATGGAGGCTCTCACGTACGCTTGCATGTCTGTGCAAACACTTGGCAACTCGTCTCTGCTTCTGATTGGCTCTTTGTTTTTGTTCTTGATGAAACAGAGAGGTCAAGGTTCACCATTATCTCCCGACCACCTCCCTGCTCTTGTTTATGGTCTTTATCAGGAGAGGCTGCGAGGCTCCTGTGATAGGACTAGCTGCGTTAATCTGACTGAGCACATTCTGACACACACACACACACAAACACACACACACACACATACCCTTGCTGGAACTTAGCTCAGACTTTCCCACACTGATAAGCATCTGGAGCGTGCCATAAAGGCCGGCTGTAGATCTGAGCGCACAACAAAGGCGCTCCTCTCTCCCCAGTGCGTGGTCATGATCCAGGCCCGGGTGCTGATAAGGGCAGTCTGGCACCCTGCCACATCCCAAGCCTTACTTCTTAACCATTCCTTGTACACTTCCTGTTCCACCTGATACACACACACATAGATCTATTAGTCCTCATTCTCAGGTTCATGCTGTTACTCTGCGGTTTTCAGATCTATTCAAGCCAAGTTTATTTTTCTGTAGTATTAAAAGCATTGTCCTGTGTCTTGCTAAGAACACAGAGTTTACTGGTGGCACGAAAAATCCAAATCCACACACTTACACGCATTCACTCAAGGCTGACAAGCGTTTCGTTCCTCTCTGTTTCTCAGCCATTGTATGACGGGCGCTTGCGTTCTGTCTGTGAAGAGTTCAATGCCCCGCCGTTGGCTCCATGTCTTCGGCCAGCCCGACCCTTTTTGTGAAGCAGTCACTGAGGCTGAATTGCACCCAGCCAAGGGAACTGAAAAGGATTACACCAGGAGGTGTGTGGGAATAGGGAAGGGGGTGGGTTGGCTGGTGGCAGACCAGGCGAGCGACCTATGGGAATGCCCACTGGCCCCTCTCCTAGGAGAGAGTGTGGGAAAAGTGGCTGAAAGCTGGCACGCCATGACAAGGCCTGAGCTAGTGACAGAATGCCAAGCCAACGTCAAGCATATGGTGGTTATTCAACTTCTCAGGCGCAAGTTGAAGGTTCACACTGAGCTTCGGACTGCCCCGGAGCTGCCCCTCCTCTCACTGGCTGCTGCCCAGTGGAGCAGATGGCTTCTTAAATGAGGTGCAAGCTACAGGTGAGCTAAACTATCTACTCTTTAAAAAGCTTACATAAAGGAATACCACTCTCCTAAGAACCCTTAACGGTTGTTCCTTTGGGAAACTGGATGTTTTCCAATCAGAGTTTCAAGCAGAATCCTTGTAGGATGCCTTTAATTATCCACAGAACCCAGTAGGACATCTTGTTTGTTGATTTTTCTAGAATATTCTAAATGGCACTGCTTGGTGGAGACTTTCATAAAACACCCAGAAGTGATCTTCAGTTCTTCAGGGTTTGAATAAAATATTTAAGCCAGAATTGGTCAAGAAAATGGATACTTAAGAAGGTTTTTGGATAGGCCATGGTTCTATATTTCTAAAGTGGATTTATTTGGCCACTTTTCTGGAATGGTCCATTTGTAAAGTTCCACATAGAATCCAAAGAAACCTTGAAGCAAGCAGATCTCATTGATCACCCAAAGTTCCAGGGCATAACTGGTGCTGTTTGGCGGAGACAGCACTAAAAAGTTCTCCATATCTAACTATACATTTTTTTTAATGTTTTCCAATGTAATATTATATTTATACTCCCCACTCTCGAGCTCCTAGTGTTCTCCTAGAATTTCCAGTGTGACCACTTCATCTTTCTGAACCTGCCTGATCCATCTAGACACTCTACCCCTGGTTGGAGTCTCGTAGCTTGGTCATGCCCACTGCTGCTGGGGATACATCTGCATGGACAGACTGTGACCCAGGGGACAGCCATGGATAGAACCACTCTGAGACTATCACACCATCTCATCTTTTGCAGGAAGGGATTAAAACCTTAGTTCCTCAAGAGCTCTTGATTGCTGTTAAGGAAATCAACATCATCAACATTTACATTATTTACTGTCCAGTGTCACCCAAATGAGGATGAGGTTCTCTTCTGAGCCTGGTTCCTCTCAAGGTTTCTTCCTCATGTCATCTCATACAGTTTTTCCTCACCACCGTCGCCTCAGGCTTGCTCGTTAGGAATATTATATTTATATAATATTTATAATGTTTCTATACTTTTGTAAAGCTGCTCTGAGACCATGTCCATTGTTAAAAGCACTACACAAATAAATCAAATTGAATTGAATTGATATGCCAATCACATCCTAACTGTAAAGTTCTCACAATAAAGTGCCAGGTGTAAGAGCAAGACATTAAAACGGTTCTCCCCTTGGCAGATGGTAGATGTTAGCACACTACACAATATACAGGGGTTTAAGCTGAGTCGTTCCCATGCAGAAGCAGTGGTGATGAAGTTACCAGTGTGAACTCTGAGGTCAGCAGAGAACGTTAGACTGGTGGGCTTCTGTTCAAACGCTCACAGAGAGCTGATTCTTGCTGTGCCAGTTTTATAGCCTTTGAAATGCCACACTCCCAGGCAGGACTGCAGACACCATAACATCCAAGACGTGCTGCAATCAGACGTCTTCTCCCATCACATTGACTAGCTGACTATGGTCTAAGGAAAAAAGGTTTCTCAAGGGGTTCCTTGGATTGTTCTAGGCAAATCCTATTATATTAGAAGAAAGATAAACATTTTTTGATGCTCAAAAGCATTATTTAAAAGCATAGTAGTCAATATACAGAACTCAGCACACCTTGGAGTCACATTTTTGTGATTTCTTAATCAGGCAGAACTCATGGATCTGAGGTAATGCTTTATGTATTGATTTAGCACCACATCTGATTCTGTCACATCTGGTTCTGTCTTGTTTCCACTGCCTCTATGTTGTTTCTATGATAATAAAGCTTTAACAGGTACAAGCTAGCTAGCTTTGGCTAACTCAGTAGACATTTCTGCCTGTAGGGATCATATGAGGAAAACCCCGTCATCTGAAACCTTCTCATGAATATGAATTTTAAGCGGTTTCTGACAGCCTTGATCTTGAACCTCAAGCATTTTAGGAATTGTAGTTCATATTTATCTTTACTATCAGACAATCTGCTTCAGCTCTAGTAAACATTATGAAGTGATGCTATATGCTACATAATTCTAGAATTCTAGAATTATCCAAGTTGATCAAAGGTGGCACCAATCATTCGTTTATACTTTTTTCCCAGTTGCCTAGCAACAGTATTCCCACTATTTTCACCAGATTTTCTTTAAGGTTCTAGTAAAAGATGCTAGAACCTATTACCTACAACTGTTCTTTGTAGCACTTAAGTAGCTGTAACATGATCTGGGTTCTAGACTCCAGGTTTGAGACATTTACTTGTCTGCCATTTGGGATTTGGTGTAGCCTCCTGGACCACCAAATCCCAAATGGCAGACATGTTTTTCATTGCTGTGTGCTGGGTTTGATTTCTGGGAAGGGTGCTAAACAGCCACTGAAGAGTTAACTCTCTCGGGTCCCAAGCCCGGATTAAATGGTATGATTGCATCAGGAAGAGCATCGGGCATAAAACCTGTGCCAAATGATCCACCCCCAACAACTCAGAAATTTTCCATGCACCCTTATCCAGAGCAACTTACAATTGATCTCATTTTTATACATCTGAGCAATTAAGGGCCTTACTCATGGGCCCAGCAGAGGCAGCTTGGGTGACCTGGGATTCAAACTCACAACCTTCCTGTCAGTAGTCCACCACCCTAACCACTAAGCTACCACGTCCCAAATGAAACATGGAAACACTTGAATGCAGAACCATTTAGGAAGCTGGGAACGCTTAATTAAATAAATACAAAATGTTCATCCTAGAACCTTCTAGGTTTTTTAGTTGGTCAAACAAATGAATCAAAGCTTGTTGTCACTGGTAAAGAGCTTTTCTTTTGTAAAGTGAGTTGTGAGAGTCTACTGAACGTTTAGGAGAAATCCTTCATCCAGAGTCATCCAGAACCTGTTGGCTTCATGTGGAGCGATTTGGAGAATGCATGACTCACAGCTTGTGTCTGGATCTCTGGACTTTCTCGGTGAAGCTTCTGGAGGCTGTTTGCCCGAGCCGCAGCAGGTGTGTGGGGGTATTTTTAGAATGCTCTGCATAAGGCTAAAGCGTAAACACTGCCTTTTGCAATTCATCTGTTGCATCTGTTGCCTGGTCAGCATTACCGAGGTCAAATGAGCAGGAGAGAGAAAGTCCAGAGGTCCAAAGCCTTGCATAATCTCTGAGTCATGCATTCTTCAGAACCGTTCTACGTGAAACCACAAGGTTCCTTGCCAAAACACCAAAACGTAACAGCAAACATTACATTTTAGACACAAATCATAGCTTTATATTTTCGGCAAGTATTGTTCTTTGTTGTTCCTGCAATGTTGTCTAACATTTGGAAAGTTCTAGCAAGTAAAAGCAGCATGAAGCTTGAGGTGATAGTTAGGGGTGGGGTTACTGCTTGTAAATTTCCTTATAACTTTATACATAAGGTATAAGTCTTAGTTACTTCGTGACTCATGTCCCAGACTTGGAAACTTTTTAGTTGTCATTCACAGAGTGGTGTGATGAAGCTGAATTTTGGTTAATAAGACAAAATAAAAACAAAGCTTTGATTGTTACAAAACACTCGGACTGGAGACTCCTTCCATAAGGATTAAATAAACCTCTCCTTACACCATGTGTAAATTAGTTGCTATAGAAATGATCATCTAAAGGAACGAGAGATTTCAGAGATCCATCAGCACCTTGTGACCAATCACAGTCCTGTGTATAGTTAGAAAAATATAAATAGATTAAACCACAAGAAGAAACATGGCTCCAGGCTGAAAAATCCAGGTTTTAAAGAACAGACAAGGCTCTTTTTCTTTTCCTGATGCACAGTCTATGTCTTCTGCGAAAAACACTGATTGGGTGGGAGTAAAAAAAAAAAGAAAAAGAAAGAAAGCGAGGGATGTGGGAGGGGGAGGAAGGAGGGAGTTATTGGCGTGAAAATGTTCTTCGGAAGTCGTAGTTCCAGGCGACGCGCTTCTGGCAGCCCCCTCAGTTTCCTGTGTGCGGCCGGCGCGGGGCAGGGCAGTCGCCGGGAGAGTGCCGGAGCGAAGGAGGGAGGGAGCGAGGGAACGAGGGAGAGAGGGAGAGTGGAAGCAAGCAGTGCTGTAAGGGAGGAGGAAAAGGGGGAGAGTTCAGCAGAGAGCAACACTTTCCCACAGTCTGGGGATTTGACACATGGCTCTCACACATTCCACAGCTTGTGGCCTACGGGGCCTGAGCCAGGACCGCAGCACAGCTCGGGCCAGGCCAGGGAGAAGAGAGAGAGAGAGAGAGAGAGAGAGAGAGAGAGATGAAAAGGAGGAGGAGGAGGAGGAGGAGATCCACCCTTGGCACTTACAGCAGTTTGGAGTCAAGCAGGAGAAGCTCGCGTGTATCTCATGTAGTGTTCTTAACCCTCATATGACCACATGATAGATTGTGTGTGTGTGTGTGTGTGTATGTGTGTACGCTCTTTCAAGCAAACAACTGATGTGAAACACATTTTTCCAGCATGTGGGAGTGGACGCAGCAGATGAGTTATTTATGCACACATGAGGTGTGTTCAGGAATGAGCAGCAACCAATCAAGCGAGCTTTAGGAACTTTAGGCGTAGACCATGCTAAACAAACTTTCCGTCCACGGGATGTTTTTTTTCCCCTTTCTTCGTTTTTAACATGTGCATGACACCGGAAATAATCAACCACGGTGTGGAGCCATGGTGTGGGGGTTCCTGTTAAAACATCTGAGTGGAATTTTTTCCCTAAAACAACATGTTTTTAATAAAAAAAGTGGTTCATTCCCACAGCGATGTCCTGTGCTGAAGATGGTAACGAGTAACTCTGACACTGGAGACTCCTTCCATAAACTTCCAGAAATCTTCGTACAAGCTGTTGCTATGGAAACGTATTTCTATTATAACATCTCATCACCATATCAATGATCACACCGTTTAGTGTATCGTTTTCCATACAAGCTGTTGCAATAGAAACGTATTTCTATTATAAAGTTTTCTAATTTTTTTCTGTTCTATTATTTCTTCTCTGGTCCAGCACCTACAACCATTTAGTAATGTGATCTTCACGACACTTTCTCCCATGATCTCTTTTCCAGAGTCGTCCGAGGTTCCTGCTGGACAGCTGATCTCTGAGCTCAACATCCTGTCTCTCTCTCTCTCTTTTTTCTTAGCTCATCTGGTATTAACGTCAGGGAGGTGTTTGAGCTTCAGGATGTAAACACGTGTCCAACAAGGGTCCTGAAATCAGGCGTCATAAACACATGCTCCATTTCTCCTAATGCCCGGTCACCTTTAAAACTCCTTTTTTTCCCGTCTTCTGTCTTTTATTTCCACTTTCTCACTGTCCGTGACCGGGCTTTGAAGCTGGAGCCAAGGCTGCACAGATCATCCTCTTCCTTTCCCCTGCACTTCCCTAAATAAACGTTCTGCATGGTGTGGTTTTAAAGGAACCGGGAGGTCAGCCTCATGGCAATTAGAATCTGGACTCGGGCAGACGAGGGCTTGGGAAAAGTCAACCTGCCTCGTCAGACGACAGACAGACAGACAGACAGACCACCCATATGGCCGTGATTTAAAACACAGAGTTGGAATCATCTCAGAGTCAGAACCGACACCTAAACAAACCATGGAAGCGGTGCTGATGATGAAAAGATGTCAAATCTTTTCTATTACCTTTGAACAATTGCTAATCATCTCTCCTGGACCCGTCTCTTGCCTCTCATCCACTCTCCAGATGACCACAGGGGGAAAAAAAGGCTGAAAATATTTTTTCCTAAAGATCAACAAAGGCAGGAAAGTGATACAGTGGTCACTGAATCCCTGGTGCAACCATCTGTCTTCCTGAATAATTAGTATTTGCCCCCTATGTACCCTCGTGTCTCTCAGAATCCTTCAACTTGAAGATCTCATACATTAAATTCTGGATTCTGATTGGTCAGCAGCTTTAGACGGTAGTGCAGGTGTGGATCAATAACTCTTTGGAGGCGGTGGTTAAGGCTCAAGTGGTTAAGGCTCTAGGTTGTTGACCGAAGGATCAGGGTTCAAGCCCCAGCACTGCCAAGCTGCCACCTTTGGGCCCTTAAGCAAGGCCCCCATCCCACCCTGCTCCAGAGATGCTGCATCGTGGCTGACCTTGTGTTCTGACCCCAACACACTGAGATAATAATCATCATCAGGATGATAACAGGAACTCTTCTTCACTACATCACCAGGATGATTATTATTTTATATCAGCATCCTGTTGTCTGTCTGCCTACTTGTCTTTCTTCTGCCTGTCTGTCTGTCTTTTTGTCTCTCTGTCAGTCTGTCTGTCTAACTGTTTGTCTGTCTCTCTGTCTGTCTGCCTGACTGGCTAATTTTCTATCTGTCTGTCTGCCTGCCTGTGTTTTTGTCTGTCTGTCTATCTGAATGTCTAACTGCCTGCTAGTGTCTGTCTGTCTGCCTGGATGGCTAATTTTCTGTCTGTCCATCTAACTGTCTGTCTGCCTGCCTGTCTTTCTGTCTGTCTGTCAGTCTGTCTGGAATGTCTAACTGCCTGCTAGTGTCTGTCTGTCTGCCTGGCTGGCTCATTTTCTGTCTGTCTGTCTGTCTAACTGTCTGCCTGTCTGTCTTTCTGTCTGTCTGTCTGTCTGTCTGAATGTCTAACTGCCTGCTAGTGTCTGTCTGTCTGGCTGGCTAATTTTTTGTCTCTCTACCTGGCAGTCTAACTGCCTGTCTTTCTGTCTGTCTGAATGTCTAACTGCTCACAATTGTCTGTCTGCCTGTCTGCCTGTCTAATTATCAGTCTCTCTACCTGTCTGCTTGTCTGTTAGAGAGAGGGAGAGAGAGAGCAGTGAAATGGTGACTCCTGATCCCTTGCAGCTTTTTTTTCTTTTACTACATGATTCATACGATCTTGCAAAGAGCAAAGCAGTGTGTGTGTGTGTGTGTGTGTGTGTGTGTGTGTGTGTGTGCGCGTGTGTGTGTGTGTGTGTGTATGTGTGTGTGTGTGTGTGCATGTGTGTGTGTGTGTATGTGTGTGTGTGTGTGTGTGTGACCCTGCTCACTGACTCACGTTCAAAAGTCCCTGACTGGCGCAGACACAAGGTGAGTTTCTCTGTGCCAGTCACGGGAAGCACCATTCCTCTCTCTCTCTCTCTCTCTCTCTCTCTCTCTCCCCCACAGCTTTTCCCTCCCTCCTTCTCTGCTTCTTTTTCTCTCCTTGGATGGCTCGGAGATGTTGAGGCTCTTTGATCTGTGGGTGAGATGTTTTGCTCAACTTGGCGGGCGCCAGGCGGTGCACCCACACCCTTCACACACACACACACACATACACGCATGCACACACGCACGCACACACACACACGTCAGCACCATCCTGCTCCCCCTCCCGTTCCTTTTGTGTGAGAACGCGGCTGGATTAGTGACTGCTCGAGAGCTGCTAATGATGGCACTCGTTTGATCTTCAGGGCCCCAATTACCCTGTGCAGGATCACCCATCAGTACAGACCTGCCACTGACCCTGACTCTGTCTCAAACACACACACACACACACACACACACATTTATGCACTTATAAATAAAGTCATGTGACCAAGTGAGATCAATCAATCAATCAATCAATCAATCAATCAATCATTCAACCCAGACCTTCTGACCAATCAGAATCCATAAATTAGCATACTGAAAAAAATATTATTAAAAACGCCTGAAACTTGTTCAGGTAAAAAGAAATGTTCTGTAAAGCACACCGGGCTTATGAAGTCTGTGGATAAAAGTGGTGTGTGTGTGTGTGTGTGTGTGGGATGGTGTGGGGGGTATAATATCAGCTAAAGGAGCAAGATCGTCTATATGAGACAGTGTGATGTGTTTGCATCAGGTCATAAAGGTTGTTTGTGTGTGTGTGTGTGTGTGTGTGTGTATGCGCATCTCTCAGGACTTTTCTCACTCTGTGTGTGAGGCTGAGTGAGTAGGCGTGTGTGTGTGGGTGTGTTGCGTTTACCATAAGGACCTAATACCTGTGTATATAACCTCCTTTTTTATATATATAAAAATGTGTGTGTGTGTGTGTGTGTGTGTGTATATGCATAAGTGTGTGTGTCTCTGTGTGTGTGTCTGTGTGTGTGCGTGTGTGTATATGCATAAGTGTGTGTGTGTGTGTTAGTGTGACTATGTATAAGTGCATAAATTTGTGTGTGTGTATATAAGTGTGTGTATAAGTGTGTGTGTGTCTGTGTCAGTGTGCATGTGTATAAGTGTGTTTATAAGTGTGTGTGTGTCTGTGTCAGTGTGCATGTGTATAAGTGTGTTTATAAGTGTGTGTGTGTCTGTGTCAGTGTGCATGTGTATAAGTGTGTGTATAAGTGTGTGTGTGTCTGTGTCTGTGTCAGTGTGCATGTGTATAAGTGTGTGTGTGTAAGTGTGTGAATAATGTGTGTAAGTGTGCGTGTGTATAAGTGTGTGTTAGTGTGCTTGTGTGTGTATAAGTGTGTGTGTATATGTGTATGTGAGCAACTGAATTCCTTGAATTGACCTCTGTGTGTTTAGTTATTCATAATATTAAACACACACACACACACACAGCAGTAAGTATTAAGATAGATTCCGTTTCCTTTGCTAAAATAACAGTTTCTTTTCTGGGTTTGGAGATGATGATAGATGATGATCAGTAGGACAGGATGGAAATGGTCTCAGCTTCTGTGCTGCTCACGCAAAATCGAGAACGATGACAAAACGCTTCGACACGTTGAGGTGTGTGTGTCGCGAGTGTGTGTGTCGCGTGTGTGTGTGTGCGTGTGTGTCTCTGTGAAGAGGCCGTGGATAACGAGAGATGGAGGGAGTTGTACTGACAGATGGGATGACGAGAGCATCAGACACCCCATACGGCATAATGGTGAATCCTCGACTGTGTGGAAAATGTGGTGAAGTGTGTGTATGTGTGTGTCTCAGACTTTAAGCTGCATCCAATGGCGTCACGATTAATTAAAAGATCGTCACATGATGTTGCTTCTTCTACAGTAAATTGTGTCTTTTCAGAACTTTTTCCACCAGCTAATGGTTTCCAGTGAATAGTTCCTTCTGTCCATATGTCCCGTTCAACCAGAACCAGAACCACTGGAACTAACAGTTTGAAAAATGAGCTCTTTTACTCGCTACACTGCTAACTGCTAACCTAGCACAGGAGAAGCTTGCTTTGTTTAGCTAACATTTCTCAAATTAAAACAACATTGATACTAAAACAAGAAAATTCTAGAAATTTCTATTATTTTTAGTATTTATGTTTATGAGAGAAAAAAATATTTTATATAACCATCATAAGCCATAATAACCATCCTAATAACCATCATCACACACACACACACACACTCATTCGCTGACACACACAATCTAAAACACTTTCTCTCTGACCCCCCCCACACACACACACAATCTGACACACACACCATACACACACACACACACAAATAACAGCACTCTTACAACTCTTACACACACAGTCTTACAAACAAACACACTCTAAATTCATACACACACACACACATACGCACACGCACACACACACACACGTTAGACTGCATCTCAGGTCGCTTGAAGCAAACATCATAAAAACACAAGTGTAAAGTAAAGACAAAATGAATACACAGAGAGCGACATGAAGGAATGATAAATATATAAAAACACCACATCCTGCTCCGGTTCCTGTACAATAAACAAATATAGAAAATTAACCCGTAGGCCACGCCCACTTTGGCTTTGAATCTGGAATCGAGATCGAAACTTACAGTACTACATAATAAAGGTGTGAAAAAAACAAGAACAAGAACAAATGACCCAAAACTGACCAATCTGTGAAGGTGGGAAGTGATAGAGTGTGTATGAGAGAGAGAGAGAGAGAGAGAGAGAATAGAGTGGTGAGACCAGGAATGAATCAGACGGAGTGAGAGAGAGGAAACGGAGGATGACACACTCATCCCTCGTGGCTGGATCACACAGTGGCGGGTTTGTGTGTGTGTGTGTGTGTGTGTGTGTGTGATTTAGTGTGTGTCCAGGCCTTGGGTTAGTGTGGCGTGTATGTAGGAGAGGGATTGTTCTTTCATTCCCCCCCCCCCTTTCCTCTCTCTTCTCTGTCTATCTCTCTCTCTTTTCCTATTTCTTCTCTCTCTCTCTCTCTCTCTCTCTCTCTCTCTCTCTCTCTCTCTCTCTCTCTCTCACTCTCTCTTCTCTGTCTATCTCTCTCTCTTTTCCTATTTCTCTCCCCTCTCTCTCTTCTCTGTCTATCTCTCTCTCTCTTTTCCTATTTCTTCTCTCTCTCTCTCTCTCTCTCTCTCTCTCTTCTCTGTCTATCTCTCTCTCTTTTCCTACCCCCCCCCCTTTCTGCGTGCCAGTGAGGGCTTGTTTGCCTCGGAAAGCATGCGCGGCGCTCCCTGGAGAGGCCATGGCGGTTTGTTGTGCGATCTTATCTGGCGCGTGCCTGGGCCGTCTTTTCCCACACTCTGCACGACGCTCTGCCAAATGGAGAAAGAAGCAAAAAAAAATAGAACGAAAGAGGGAGGGAGGGAGGAAGGAAAAGAGGGAGGAACGCAGCAGAAAGCCCCGGCCTGTCAACATTACACGGACTTGACAGCCGTGACATAGCGCCCCTCTGCTTTTTTTTCTTTCCTCCGTCAATACAGTTTCTCTCTCACACTGAGATATTTTAAAGCTTTTCATCGGCCCTCTTTCTCTCTTTCTCTCTCTCTCCTTCTCTCCCTCCCTCTCTCTCTCCCTCCTTCTCTTCATCCACTCCATTCCTTTACCTTCCTCCCTTCTTTTTCTTCCAAAAGCACCTCTTCAATTCCATGCTTCTCCTTTTAATTCCATGTCTTTTGCAATTAAGTCCCGAGGCCCCGGTGCTCTGGCGAATGGCTAGTATGAAAACATTTCTGACATATTTGCGAGATCAAAATGGTGGCCCGGGTGTGTGGGTGAATGCGGGCTTTATGGCGGTGTCACGCTGAGCCCGGCCTCTACACTGGAGCCAGACTCCTGGAGAGAGCCTACACTCAAAAGAGCTCTCGAGGTCCTTCTCTGTGTGGGTACCCCGCTTTGATGCACTGACTCATAGCTCATTGAAACGTATTTTTCACACGTCTCAAACGTAACGAGTGCCGCCTACTCGGGTAATACTTTGAAGGCGGTCGTGTCTGAATCGAGTGTTTGCCTTTAGTGCTGAATTCCTTCGTCGGTTTGATCTTTGAAGTCGCTCGTAAGCCATAATCTAGGGTTCAGAAATTCTATGGAAAGAATAAACCACTCAGTGTCATGATGTTACAGGGAAATAATCAACCCTAACCCTTCCCGAAGTTTGGGGGTATTTTGCACCTGCTGACGTGTTTTATTCCTCTTACACTGCAGCACTTTGCCAAAAAATTAAACATTGTACTTTTTATCCACGTACACTGATCAGGCATAACATTACGACCACCTACCTAATATTGTGTTGGTCCCCCTTTTGCTGCCAAAACAGCCCTGAATCGTCGAGGCATGGACTCCACTAGATCCCTGAATGTGTGCTGTGGCACCAAGATGTTAGCAGCAGATCATGTAGGTTGTGAGGTGGGGTCTCCATGGATAATTACAGGACTTAAAGGGTACTTTTGATAGATACTGACCACTGCAGACCGGGAACACCCCACAAGAGCTGCAGTTTTGGAGATGATCTGATCCAGTGGTCTAGCCATCACAATTTGGCCCTTCGTCAAACTCGCTCAAATCCTTACGCTTCCAACACATCAACATTGAGGACAAAATGTTGACTTGCTGCCTAATATATCCCACCCACTAACAGGTGCCATGATGAGTAGATCATCAATCTTATTCACTTCACCTCTCAGTGGTCATAATGATCGGTGTACAGTAATGCTGTGGAACATCCACGAAACATAAGTTACCCACAGCTTTACCTCTGACACTGGAGACTCCTTCCTTGGAGAGGATGTTACACAAGACTTCACCACAGCAAATAATAAAAATTGATCTTTATTAAAGATTAAAACATTTCCAAAAAACTTTTCCAATTTTCTTATCAGTGATGAATTTGGTTTGGCTTCTCACCCAGGTCCAACACAAGCCAAATATGGACATGTGGGTGGAGCTATAGGAAACTTGCAAAATGTTGCATGGTCATAGAATTGTCCTAGATTGTGACAGATGTTCTAGTTTTACTTCTATTCTATTTCTATATTCTGTTCATTTATTTTATTTCTTTATTTTCCAATTTCTTTCAAAAAATTCTTTTTTCTTTTCTTTTTTATCATAATTGATTGTTTCAAATTTTTGAAATCCGTACTAAACTTTTCATGTTTCTGACATTTAGCTTTATTTTGTAATTATTTATTTATTTATTTTTATCAAATAAAAAAATCCTCTAAATTCAAGCAAAAAAAATGTGATTGCTTCCTGTTCGCTGTTAATGCTACAGGGGATAGAGCACACTTTCCTAATCAATTACGGACACTGTTTCAGATTTATTTTTCTTTATTTTTGTTGTATTTTCATATTTTGTTAAACTGTGCACTCAACATTCCCTCTGTAATCACTGAAATAAAAGTATTGGCACCCTTGGCTCCATTTGGCTTGTTTCAATCAGGTGCTCAAAGTCTTAAAAGCAAACCTGCAGTGCTCAATAGTTAAATTTGTCAAATAAAATTAATTAGTAAAAATTCTATAAGTAATTTTACCAGCTTTATGATTAGATGATTATATAATAAAACACTGGAACAGATCTAAAAGGTAAAATCCAGAAACCCAAAGTGTGTCTCATATATTAGATACAAGTCAGATGATCAGACCTCAACATGGCTGCAATTTCTGTCCTGATTCTTTTTCTTTTTGTTACTCAGTAATACGGTGCAGATTACAGTGAGGGAACCTGCACCTATCTGAAGAAGGGGTGGAATAATGATGTGTGTGTGTGTGTGTGTGTGTGTGTGTGTGGGAGGGATGGAGGTGAGATAGCATGTCTTGCAAGGACAGCAAAGAAAGAAACAGAGAGCAGGGTGAGCTCAGGGTCAATCTGATGCTGACCCTCCGTCCACTCCGAGCAAGCGTCTGCCTCTGCATAGTGTCAATACTCATTTCACTTCCCTGTGGGTCTGCTTCATACCTCACAGAGAGAGAGAGAGAGAGAGAGAGAGAGAAGGGATGCCTGAGTTGTTCTGACTCATGCCTTAGTACCAGCATGAAAACTTCCTACATAAACTAAGACACGCTTAAGATGCAAGAATGCTGTTCATTAATAATACAGATAAGAATAATAAGCAGAAGAAGAAGAAGAAGAAGAAGAAGAAGAAGAAGAAGAAGTAGAATAAGAGGAGGAGTTACATGCTGTTTTCACTGGAAGGTAGTCATCTTCTGACTGGTACCAGTAGCCCTGCTTCATCACAGCCCATAATTGTTGATTATTTTCCAATTTATTCCTCACAAATTCTCACAAATTGCACTCAAATATAATATGGATGTAGAATCATTATGTCAATGACTAGAGATTTTTTTTGCAGAAACCTTTTCGGGAACTCTGCAAGGAATCAGGAACTATGCTCAAGAGAAAACAGCTAGCATCAGATAGTATCAGTTAGCATAATATGTGATCCCAGTCTCCAAGCCAGTTAAGAGACAGTGTATAGGTTCTTCAGTCTGTGTCTGTAGCTTAGATTATTATAAAGCCCAATCACAAACTCAATCAGGAACTGTTTTGATTCCATCATAGTAGCTTTGTTAGCAAATCACACTAACTGTAACGCTAAAGGAGAATCACCTGCGATCTTGGCTGCAATTAAAATGCAACGAAAGGCCATACATGACAGGATAAGCTGAAATGGGTTCATATGCTGTAGGTCAGACTGTAAATGGGAACTCATTGCAGGTAGGAACTAAAGTTGTGAGTAAGGAACAAGCCAAATGTCAATCCAAATGTTGCTTCAAGCATCCTAAATGGGAAGTGGTAAAATGTAAAGCTACTGTTTGTAAGGTTGAGTTCAAGTCCCAGGGCTACCAAACTACTGGGCCCTTGAGCAAGATCCTCAGCTGCTCAGTTGTATAGATGAGATAAATAAAAGTCACTGTAAATAAGGGTTCCATGCTAAATACCATAGGTGTAAATACCTAGTCTGCAATTAGCATGAAGCTCGCAGTTGTGACCACAGAGTAATGTATTTCTAACAACGTAAACCACTTGTAGCTTTATCAAAGGCTACAGGTGACAAAAGCCACAGAACCATTCCTAAACATGTCAGATTGTAATCATGGACAGGAAGGTCAACGACTTGCTTGATACACTCCCGCGATCTTCTTAGAAACCTTGTGATTAATATCTGTGTGTTTAGATAAATCTGTTTCATGATGTTCTGTTGAACTTTCACATACCAACACGGCCTCAGAAAGCACATTGCGATAATACTAAGACATGCACCCATTAGTCAGGAAGATTACACACACTCCCTGTCACAGCCCCTCTCATTTTAGCTGCCCACGACTCCACCTAATCCCTCGGCTGGAACGTTCATTAGCGGCTCGAGCTTTGAGCCCTGAGGACCAGCCTTGACTTTCCCAGGACAATTAAAGTTACTTAGTTGTAGAAAAGGAAAGAGGTGGGGCGGCTGTGCAAGGACAAGAGGGAGAGTGTGGGAGGGTAGAGGGAGAAAAGGATGCCTGGACTGCTCTAGATATGGTAGAGCTGGCAGATGGAGGTGTACTGCCTGTGTTCTCAGGGGGCTAATTGGCTGATGTGTGGGAAAAATCGACCCCAATAATCTTCTGCTTGATTTAATAGGCAGCCAAGTTGCTAAATCCTGCAAGAGTGGGTCCAAGTGGGGGCAGGAGGGTGGGCAATTGTCACTGGACAAGACTGACTTGTGATTAGTGTTTCTTCTTCCAAACCTCCATTAAATACTACCACCACTATCACCAGCTCAAATCCCTAAGGGCCTATTTGAAAGGTGTGTTCAGGGTAAGATGGGAGTGGACTGATGATCTTCAAGATAGTTACTCCCTCCTTATCAGGAAAGGACCTTACTTGACAGATGTCGTTAAAACAGTGCTGTAATCCAATTTAGGAGACACACCAAATCTCATTGACTGTCACGCTGACTGTTTCACGACCCGGGTGGTTGAACTTGCTGATGAAAAGCAGGGGGGATGATACACTTTGTAATTCTTTGGGGCACAATGTGTATTCCTGTAGCCTTATCAAAGAGAACTATGGTCTTGATGATCTCATAGGAGTAGAGAGAAGGTCATGCCAGGATATGCTGGCACCAAGCAGCATGGGATCATTACTGCCTCACAGCTCCAGGGTTCCCGGTTTGATCCTGAGCTCGGGTTTCTGTCTTTGTGGAGGTTCACAGGTTCTACTCGTGCTTGCATGGGTTTGCTCCAGGTTCTCCGGTTTCCTCTCACCTCCTAGAAACATGGCAGTTGGTAAATTGTTGACTATTAATTGCTTCAAGGTGTGAATGAGCGTATGAATTCTGTGCTTCCTATCCATGATGTATTCCTGCCTCAAGTACAGTGTTACCAGAATAGACTTTGGATGTACCGAGACCCGGGCCCAGGATAATGACCTTACTGAAAACGAATGAATCATGCGCTAATGAATAACAGCGGTTTAATCAGACAGCAAGTTAGAGCCACAACTTTTTTATACCTTCAAATTCGCAGAATCCCATGTTGCCACCAGCAACTTCTGGATCTACAGACGGCACGTATATTACACGTATCCCTGATCCCAATCACCAGACTTTGCTCAAGTGATGATTCCAATAAAAACTTCTATCCAGTGTTTATATCTTTTGCCACTTGTTTTTTCTGGTTTTGTTTGTTTGTGCTAACTGCCTCACTTTTTTGCCTGTTGACCAATGACATTAGATTGTTTAGCAAATTGCTGTGTCCAAATAAAACTCCTTGGGATGTACAGTTATGGGAAAATATTCCACTTCAGAGTGTGAATTACTTACTTACTTAATCCTCTTCACTCCTGGTGGACAGCCATTTGTGTCCTGTGTGAGTGTTGCCCTGGTTTAGATGGATTTCTGAACATGTAGTCAACGTTTCTGTAGCAAGAATATTCTGTGCAGTGGGTTTCTAGCCCAATTTGCAACCCTCCAGGGTTTGGGACCAGGCAATGGTGGAGTTTCAGGGTCTGAATAATAAGTGTTTATTTCCTGAATTTGCCATCTTTAAAACAAAGCTATCCCCTTGTACACGGTATATGGTATCTGCATCCATGCTTTGTTAGTGTAACAATAACAGAGTATTATCCAATTCAGATCTTTCCATGATGGGCAACATGTGTGAAACCACAGAGTGAAACCAACCATTAGCTGTTGGGTCATTAGTTAAGAGCAGTGTGTGTGTCGCTGTGGCAAGTGCTGAGGGTGTAAACTGATGCTGGATCAGATCTAAGCCAAACATTGTGCTGGTGCTGAACAATAGCTTGTGAATGGATGGGGTGAAAAAAAGAGAGAGAGAGAGAGAGCAGATTCAATGTTAATATAGCTGGAGGGGAAAGCGAATTGAGCGAATGCATGGCAGGTGCAAGGTGAAACCAGGTGAGAATGTGCCAGCGATGAGGTCATGTTTATGTATTTGTGTGCGTGTGAATGGCCCGTGCCAAAAAAAAAAGATCACACAAGGCAGTGAAAGGCGGCATACGATGGCATGGGAACTTCAGTATAATAGGTGACTAGAGAAAGAACAGGACGCAGTGTGAGGAAGCTGTGTCTTACTTGTTTGTTTTGGGTTTTTTGTCTTGTTTCGCTTCCATGTAAGTGGTTAAGCTATTGTTGTCGCCCTGGTTCAACATTAACATCGCTAGTTGTTAAGAAATGCAACTGTTCACTGATATTATGGGTGGAACACAGTGACATGATCTGTCTTTGCATCTGTTTAGTGTTCCAAGTAGGTGCTAAAACCGGAAGGGTGTTTTTTTTTTTTTAATTAAATATGAACCCTACCAGCTACCACTTTACCCCCGGAATCACTGAAATACACCAGGAAAAAACCTGAAATGTTAGAAGCCTGGTGTGTGGCTCCGACTGATCTCTGAATTCCTCACCCTAGGTGTGTAGAAGTCGAGTTCGGTGTAGTGACACTTTATTGGCCTTTGTACTTGAAATTGGCTTCGGCATTAGTCTTGGTCTGAGTTCATAGAAAGATCTAAAAACAGTATAATTATTGGCTTGATACACACATAAAGCCAACTACCTGAAGACTTACATTTAGACTTGACCTTGATTTAGTTTTTAACCCCTTATTATCACCACACATTTTATTTGCATATCCCAGCTGAGAAAGTTGGGGTCAGAGAGCAGGTATGATGCAGTACCCCTGGAGGGTTAAGGACCTTGCTCAATTGCCCAACAGTGGAAGCTATGCAGAGTCGGGGCTTGAACCACAACCTTCTAATCAAAAACCCAGACCCTTAACCACATGAACCACCACTGCCCTGCTTACGATATGATCTTGACTCGATCTTGATCTTGGTTGGTCCTGGTCTTGGACTTGACAACAGCAGTCCTGACTACAACCCTCAACTTCAGCAAGTCATAATTCATTGATCCCTTTGGTTTTGTTTACCAAAATATAAACAAACTAGTCGGCTAATTTAACCCTAAACACCGGCATTCCATTACACCTGTGGAATGGACATGGATTTATTGGACGTTTTCAATCAGTATAAAGAAACGACTGGTGTTCAGGCTGTGAGTCTGATCTAAAATGACGGTCTGTTGGCTTTCATTGTGTTTTAGACGTGTGTTTTTCCCTCTGTTGGAGAACCTTACACAGAATTTTACCTGTTGAAGATGAAATCTGAGCTGCTTTTTAGATGAACAAGCACTTGGAGCATCTCGGAGAGCAGGAATGGGTTAGATATCAACATTTACTTTGAAGATACAAACATTTGTGTGGAAAAAAATGAACCGTTTTTGTTTTTCTGGAACTTTCCTATGAATAGATCACCCCTAGTAGGCTAGGGAAAAACAGAAATACCTCTGAAACACTGAGTGTCTACATTCATATATATTTCATATATTTGTTTACTTCGGCCAGAGATACCACATGAAAAGGATATGTAACGTATGGGGATGCGTACAGGCGCTCAGGCGGGGTGGAGGAACACGTCGCATTGTTGCTCTGAATCATTTCCAGTGCTTTAGATCTCTCAGGCAGCAGCGCTTGACCTTCCCTGAGCACTAAAGCAATATGACAGCCGTGAAGCATGAGTGAAAAAAAGAGGGGTAGCGAGAGACAAAAGCCACACAGAAGTGCTTCCTGGTGCTAAATAGTTAGTTTGCAATCAACGTCACTCATGGCCTTGGTGCAGACAGTTTGATTTCCACTTTTCAAATGAGGCATTTATTTCGGGGCCTGATAACAGGGGAGTAAAATTGAAATTGGCAGCCCGACAGGCTACAGATAACAGCGTGCTTCATGGGAGATCATGTGAATGGTGAGGACTTTTAAGCCATTACAGACAGCCAGAGAGAGAAAGAGAGAGAAATAAGGAGATATATATGCATAAATGGTTCGAAAATGAGACCAAGTGGAAAGGTGTAATAATGTCGATTAACGTCAGGGTCATCAAGGACTGGAGGATGAAAAGAGACACAGAGAAATCTCTTAAATCTCTTCCTGGTATGACTTGAGCCACAGTTTAGAAGGTTTTTTCCTCTGACTTTAATTTATCTTTACAGAGACATTCTCACAAAGAAGCTAAAGTCAGAAATCATATTTTATTTACATAGATTTACATTAACACACTTGTTACATTAATACTCTATCGTTTCCATAGTAACAGGATGCGGGATGCTCTTCATAAGCAGATTAAAAAAATAATAACAAACACATCTTTTTTCTTTTCTTTTTTTCTTTTTATGGAAGGAGTCTCCAGTGTCAACATTTGTGTGCATTTTTTTAAACATTAACTGTAAGTTACATTAAATGTAACTATAAACGGATAAAAAAATCATATTTTAATGAACAAAGAAATGTAAAAGAAGCCTAATCAGTAAGAAATTACTGTGTTATAAGAAGAATAAAAAATATTTCAAAACAATCCACTTAAAGACAAAACGCGCTCACGTCATTGCTGATTAGTTTTCAACACAGAATTTCTTTTAATCTAAATAGTTTTGATTTTTAAAAAGCAGCTTTAAAGAAATATTTTGATTCTGGATATATAAATATAAATTATTCATTTTTAATTCAAACTTATCCCTAATGAGCAAGCCAGAGGTGACGGTGGTGAAGGAAAAACTCCCTGAGATGATATGAGGAAGAAACCTTGACTTATTTAGATGCGTGTTGCCGATTTTGTGCTCCCATGTCGGTCGGGGTCTATTAGATTCCAATATACAATTCAATATGTCTCACTGTTGGGCCACTGAAGAGCTTTTTGTTTTTGCAATTATAGAGACAGAAGGGAAGAAACTCTTCCGCTAATCTTGATCGCCAGTCTCGGTTTGTTTACACTAAACTAAGCCCTATTAGAGACGATTATTCCAGACATCGCTGATCACAGGAGCGGATCCACATCTTCCTAAGCGTCGCCTTTATCTCCTTTAAACAAAGATCTGACGAGGAGCCAATAGAAAATTCTCATGCACCTGGAAGTCTGATCGAGATCGAATAGCACTCACAGGAACAGAAATACGTTCACACTCACAATCACGAGCTCTTGAGACGCTTTCACGCCCAGGTTCCATGTCCAGATTTCAGCAATGTGATGTATAAAATGTTTTAACACCTACGCTGGTTATATAAATCCAGCCGGACACGCATGAACATAGTGGGCGTTAATTTAAACACCTTCGCTCTGGGATTTCGCTGTATAACCGAGTGCGGTTCCATTGATTTGATAAGAAATGAGATGGAACTTTTACTGTTGGAAAAAAAAGAAGAAGGAGAAGAAGAAGAAGAAGGAGATGTGGTGGTGGTGGTGGTTATTAGCATTGTGCTACTCAGATAGATCGAGTGCCCCGGGCTTGTTAACTCACAAACCACCCAAACCAGCCGAGTCTGGCAGCCGGATGCACATCCTGAGTGACCTGTGACCCGGTCTCCACAGCCTCCTCCACAGGAGCACACAGCCCCCGGTAGGGCCGGCTTCACAACAAGCCACAGGAGAGAGATAGAGAGAGAGAGAGAGAGAGAGAGAGAGAGAGAGAGAGAGAGAGCGAGCATAGCAGCACTTCAATAGTGTTCTTCCTCCAGGGCACACACTTCTCCCCAGCCTCTCAAGCAGCCAGAGCCGGAAAAGGCCTGAATCACCAATGCGGTAGGTTTTGAAAAGCTCCCTAGCCGCTATTGAGCTGAACATCCAGCGAGCGGTAATGTCTGCGAGGCTGCTGGTGACCCTGAGTGATCTGTGTTTGTGTGATGAGCGCGTGTGTGTGTGAAGTCGACTATGAATCAATGCTTTAGCACTCCCCTGCCTCTGATCCCCTCAGGCCCTTGATGAGCTGGACTAGTCATTTTTATCTCTGTGTATGTATGTGCGTGTGTGTGTGTGTGTGTGTGTGTTCCACAGCCCGCTCCAACGTGGGGAGGCGGCACAGCGTCTGCTCCATGGGAAGACTCCTGGAGGGCCTCCAAAGCCACTCGTTCATCTTCCTCTCTCTCTCTTTTTCACTCTCGCTCCTTGAAGGATGGCTTGCGAAAAGTTCCAGCTTTGATTTGCTTTTCGCGCTTTATTTTCTGTTCGCTGCCCGTTCGGCTGAAGCGCATAGATTTACAAGACGGCGATCGAAGCAGATGCGAACGAACGCAAGTGTAAATGAGTTTAGCTAATCCAGAGCTAGTTTGAATTTGCTTGAAGAAGCGTTATGAATATGTATATATATATATATATATATATATATATACAGATCAGCCATAACATTATGATCACCTGCCTAATTATTGTGCTGCTCCCCCATTTGCTGCCAAAATACAACAAACTACAATGCACTGTGTATTCTGACCCTTTTCTATCAGAACCAGCATTAATTTCTTCAGCAGTTTGAGCAACAGTAGCCCGTCTGTTGGATCTGATCATATGGGCCAGCCTTCACTCCCCACGTGCATCAATGCGCCTTGACCGCCCATGACCCTGTCGCCGTTTCACCACTATTCCTTCCTTGGACCACTTCACCATCTTGGTTTACGATGCAGAGTTACGGTTCCTATAACATCACATCCCACAGTGCTTTATTCTTCTTATACTACAGCAATATTACTAATAAGGATTATTCATTTCAAATGTATGACATGCTTCTTTTTTTATTCATTTATTGTTACGTTTAAAGCTGTGGAACGTCCATTAAGCAAGTTAGTTCCTAGTTCACTTTAAACTCTCATCTTTTTGGTTCTGAAGATGAAGAAAAATATGAACTTAAGCTTAAACAGCTTTACTGACTGTTACACACCGCCGACACTGGAGACTCCTTCCATACATGTTAAACTGAGACATCTGTTACTATGGAAACGATAACGTGCAATAAAGAGTTAATAGATTAGAATAGAATAGATAACCAATCACTTCAACCTGACCAATCAGAATCTGGTATTCTTCAGAGTCGACCAATCAGATGATCAATAACACCATGGTCTCATGCTGACGTAACACAATCCCTCGCTCCGTACTGGTCACACTAGTGTTCTCCAGTGGCTCGGAGGAATCCAGCGTGCATCAATAGCTTACACATTAAGTGCGGGACACGTCTGTGATTGAGGGTTTGATTGTTTGAGAGCGTACAATCTCTGACTTTCTCACGTACTTTAGCCCTGCAATCGGGAGCCTGATTGCATTATTGCAGTGTGGAGGTTCGTGCAGGAGGATCAATAAAGATATGACAGCGAGAGAGCGTGTGAAATCTGTTAAAGAACTCCTGTGTGTGTGTGTGTGTGTGTGTGTTTGTGTGTGTGTGTGTGTGTGTGTGTGTGTGTGTGGGTGTGTGTGTGAAGGAGGGATATAAAGAGATAACTGTCCAAATGAATGGCATTTAACACCAACTGCTGCAGAAGACCGATATGTATGGTCAGTTCCTGGACTTCTCACTTCACTCCTCAAATCTGAACCGGAATCATACTGGGATTTGAACCGTCTCAGGCTCAGCGAGTGGCCAGGTGTAGAGATAAAGGCAAGGGCCACGCAAGCTGCTCCTTCCACATCCCTCCTGCAACCCGAGCATGGGAAAGTCCCTCATGCGGAGAAGGGAGGCCTTTAAATAGCATGACCTCAGTATTTCAGGCTTCTGTAACACTCCTGTGGGTGATTTAGTTTGGAAAGTATTTGAAAGTTCTACATCCAAATTTAGATGATAAATCATAATGATTTCGTAAGGATGATCTGAAGCGTCAGTATGGAGAGCGTTCTTTCTTGTTATGTTAATAATGAGGCTTGTTGTATTGCACAAGATACGCATTAATGCATTAAATCCTGAATTTTTAATGCGTCAGGGTCAGCAGATGCGAAAGTGACCCAGATCTGATCTTTTTCTTCAGATGGAAAAAACACGGATATCTCTGATCCTTGTCTGAACAGGCAGATCGAACATCCGTGAGAATTTTACACCAAATCCAACTTGACGTTCCTCATTGTTTTATTTCATCCTATTGGGAAGGAAAAAGAAAATCGACGGCTAACAGTGAAGGAGGGTTGCGACGGCGGGATAGTGAGGTGACGGACCTCGTAAACATTTGAGGTGAAGTATCGCAGGCCATCCTTGTTCTAAGAAGTGTCAGAAAGCTTAATATAAAGAAAACAAGGAAGCTGTGCCACTGCTAAAGAGAATTAATCCACACCTTCTGACCAATCAAAGACCAGAACAGAAAGACGCTATGGGGGAATGTGGTAGTTTAGTGGTTAAGGTGTTGGCCCTCTGATCAGAAGGTTGCTAGTTCAAATCCCAGGTCCACCAAGCTACCATGTGATCCACCAATCACCCTCAATTACTCGGTTGTATAAAATGAGATAAATTGTAAGTCGCTCTGGTTAAGAACGTCTGCTAAATAGACGTACCACGTGACCCTTTAAGGGTTGTAGATTGTCACTAAAACAGTCTGGATGGTGACAGCTCGTGGTGTCCAGCTATCTTGTCATGCTATACTGTTGACACGACGTGACGAGCAGGCGCAGGGCGCGCCACGTGTCTCAGAGAAACGGCTGGATATCGCGCCTGCACGGAGAGCGTGCGCCACCACTTCCTCTCTCCCCTCCCTTCGTCTTTCCCTGACTCTCTTCTCTTCATCTCTTCTCCCTATCCCTTTCCTCTCGGCTCTCCTCTGTGCGCGTGGGAGCGCGGCCGCGGCACGCACGGATTGGAGCGAAGGCGGCGACTTCAGCACGGTTTTAGTTTACGAGCCCAACATGTTGGTGCGCGTGCACAGTTTTTTTTTTCGTGCGTGTGTACGTGAGAGTTTTTTTTTTCGCGCGGTTTATTAGACAACAAACACACTACAGGTGTTAATAACAACAACACAGAGTGTGTCGCTGATAACATGAGAGTGTGTTCAGTTAAGCAAGTAACATTATTTTTGGTGTTACTTTTTTACACATGGAGACACACACACACACACAAGAGTAGACAAAAACGCGGGCATGTTTTTATATTTGACTAAATGTCCCCACAAGGATAGAAATATCTGAGAAATGTCAGGTTTTCTTGTTAAATGTTAATTAAATGTGTTATAAAGGTCACTGAGGTTGAGGTTGGGGTTACGTTCAGGTGTAGCCTGGCATCAGTAAATGTATTTTGTCAGTTGAAGGTCCACATGGCGGTGTGTGTGTGTGTGTAAGTGTTTGTGTGTGTGCGCGTGAGCGCGCCAGTTTCTCTCACTTAAAAGACACAAAAGCATATTGTTGATGAACACACTCTTCTCTAGCGAGTGTTGCACGTAACATGCTCGCGCGTGAATAAAGTGATGTAATTAAATAATCCGAATATTACAATCCCAATAATAATATATTTTTATTTGCTTTATCGCTCACGGTGCCAGTATCTCAGTCGCAGAGTCACGCTTCGGGAAACTGCACGCTAGTTTAGCGCCGCGGTGAGCGCGCGCTCTCCCGCTGAACTCTCTCCGCGCTGGCTCGCGTTCCCGGTAAGGGCGCGCGAGCTCCTCAGTGGGCGTGGTTTTCCCAGGCTCTCAGAACAGCAGCTGCTATTTACCTTCCCTCTAATGTAAACCAGCACCGCCGCCGCACACACACTACCCTCCTCCTCCTCCTCCTCCTCCACACACACACACACAGACACACACACACACACACAGAGCCCGCCAGGCGGCCAAACCTCAACCACTGCGGCTCATAAAACATCCTGGCACGTGCTCCACATTCACGGCGGCGCTCGCATGCACGCCGACCCATGTCAGTATGCCAGAGCTCGCGCAGCAGTCGCGCTGCTAAATCGCTTATGACTGAAGGGCAATTTAAAGCGCTGCTGCATGATTGGCGGAGGAATCATTCTCCACTCCTGAACTCTGTACGCGTCTGACTTAAAACTCATCAGCTAAATAAACGCGTTCATTAACTTTCGCCATCTTTCCTTCGATCATTTTATTTCAAGGAAAAAAGTTTCTGAGTCTAAAAATAAACCTTTCCTAGCGTGACATTTCAATCTCACTGCCCCTGTCTAGGATATTAGTCAGAAATCGAGCACTGTAGCTCGAAAATAAAATAGTTTTCATCTGTTAAACTTCCTAAACTTTATATATATATATATTGTTTCTAGAGCTCATTAAAACTCTATATCCAAAAGCTTCTATATAAAAAAAAATGCGTAAAAGTCTCATCCTTAAAGGTTTCATGGGTTGAAACATCTGTTTACTTCAAAAATAAATAAATAAACCTCCTTTTAATAATACCTTCCAAAATACCCCCGGTGAAACCTTCATTATGTAAATAAAATGTTTATTGCTCTTGGTTTCGGTGATTTTTGAGATGTTTATTGCGCTGTCCGTAAGTGTGCGAGTTGTTTTGTTTTTTTTTCCACCAAGGATCTGAAGTGTTAATGTGTAACTGGGATGACGGAAGGCAGTCCCGGTTCGTGCCCTAAACCCGGTCGGCCGCGCGCCATTGGCCACCCGCTCGAGAGCCAAACAACCAATGGCGCTGCGCCGACCACGAGCCGTCCTCCGTCCGGGCCGCGTGTCCCTCGCGCTGATTGGTAGAAAGTTAGTGTGGGAAAGAAAGTTTGGGAAGTTTCACACGAGCCGTTCGCGTGCGGCCCGGGATATAAAAAGGCAGCGAGGCAGCGCGCGGGCAGACAGTCAATCGCTTGCGTCTTGTCGGCGACGATCACAGAGCGCGCGCGCGTGACACTGAAACTCGTTAAAGTCGGGATAACGCTGCGACGGGGATAAACTTCACTCCCACATTGCTGGACATCTATCTACTTCGCACGGTCTTCGAGTAACGTGTTCTTTTTTTCTTATGTTGTCCTTTTTTTCTTCTCTAAGGACGACTTAGGAGGTGTTTTGAATTTTTTTACGCATTTTACGTGGATATTTTACAAAAAAAGATGCCTGCTGATATGATGGAAAAGAACTCGTCTTCCCCGGTGGCTGCGACCCCGGCGAGCATGAACACCGTCCCGGACAAACCCAAGACAGCCTCTGAGCACAGAAAGGTAGGTTTTATCCCCCACTTGTGATCCTTTCTTTCTTTCCTTCTTTGTTATTATTTTTTAAACGGTATGTAACACATTTTGCCGGAAACACAACACAGCGTATAGATATAACATTTCACACTCATGTTTGTTTGTTTTTATTCAGTCATCGAAACCCATCATGGAGAAAAGAAGACGAGCCAGGATCAACGAAAGCTTGGGTCAACTCAAAACGCTCATCCTGGACGCTCTGAAAAAAGACGTAAGTATCACAGCCACACTTTGTAGATTCCCTGTGATTGCTCTGGTTTATAGGAACTATTGTATTGAAATTCCCTGTACTGATCATTTCAGCGCTGTTTTCACCCACAGAGCTCCAGACACTCCAAGCTGGAGAAGGCGGATATCCTGGAGATGACCGTGAAGCACCTCAGGAACATGCAGCGCGCTCAGATGACCGGTGAGTGTCCTCTCACTGCATTAACTAATGTTTATCAAATAATGCGTGTTGTGTGTTTTTTCCCCCCTCTGTTCATTCAGGGTTTAGATATTGATGCGCAAACTGATAAGAGCGGCCACGCGCCGGCTTTTAATGCTAAACATTTGCGTTTAGACTTTGAGAAAAGTATAGCGCCTAGAGCAGTGATGCCTTGAGCGTATGATGTGATGATATTGTTTTGAGATTAAACTCATTTCTCCTTTTTCCTTTCTTGCAGCTGCTCTGAACGCGGACCCCACCGTGCTCGGCAAGTACCGCGCGGGCTTCAGCGAGTGCATGAACGAGGTGACGCGTTTTCTGTCCACGTGCGAGGGAGTGAACGCCGAGGTGCGCACGCGGCTGCTCGGCCACCTCGCCAACTGCATGACCCAGCTGAACGCAATGAACTACACGGCCCAGGCGCACGCCGGACCCGCGCCGCCGCCTCCTCCGACCTTCGGCCAGCCCGTAGTGCAGATCCCCGGCGCGACGCACGTCCCCGTGCCGGTCTCGGTGCCGGCGTGTAAGAGCGCGCCTCCATCCGGCGCGTCGCCGTCCGACGCTGCCAAGGTGTACGGCGGCTTCCAGCTCGTCCCGGCCACAGACGGACAGTTTGCCTTCTTGATTCCCAGCGGCGCGTTCACTCCCGGCGGCCCCGTCATCCCGGTGTACGCGAGCGGTGCGGCCACGCCCCTCCCAGCAGCCGCAGCGTCTCCGCGCGAGGCGTCGCTCACTTCAGACTCCGTCTGGAGGCCTTGGTAAAGGAAAAAGAAAGAAAAAGAGATGGAGAAAGAGAGAGAGAGACTCCTGAAAGACATTTACACTGTTCATATGCTATGTGTTTTCGTCTGTTGAAGTTTCACTTGTGTTACTTTTTTTTGTTATTGTTCTTTTTTTTGTATGGAAATGTGTTTTAAGAAGAGATTTTTTATGCACTATATTTGTACAGTTCAAAAAGGGAGAGAAGTTCATATTGAAACGAGATTTATACTTATAGCTAATGTCTGTTCCTTGCATTTTTTTTATATTTGCGGTATCTTTTTTTTCTAAAGGTGATGCCAAAGATATGTGGAATGCTTTGCGAGATTCTTCTTTTTGGAAGACTAATAAATTTGTTTAAAAAAAAAAAGTCTGTCTTTGTCGTGATGATGTGATGTTCCAGCTTCATGAAGTATATCTGGGGAAACTTGGGATCAGTTGCCAAACTCAGAAGCGCATCTGACAAGACTGGAAACTCATTAATCCTCGACAGAGAACTAAAATAAATGCGGGGATTAGCGGTGTAAATCGCGGGATGCGGATGTTACAGGGTGTAAAGATGATTCAAATATCAACAAGCAGAGACAAGCAGTGTAACATGTCTGTCTAGCCAAATCTTACATGCTTTATTATTATATTACATGAATTGCGCATTACGCATGAGAACAAAACTTCAGCTGTTCAGTAAAAGCTAGGTACAAACGAAGACGACAAAACTCAAAACTAATATAAAGATATGCTTTTGAAGTCGATTTATTTATTTTATTTATTTTAAAGTCTTTGTAGAGAAAAAAAATCTTTCTAAAGCTTTCTAAAAACCACAAAGTATGGCTTATTAACCGTGGGGTTGGTGTGTGGAGGAAAGTAAAAAAAAATGTGAGTGTATATATTTAGAGTTGGATAATTAGCGGAAAGAGGAGCACACACACACACACACACACACACACACACACATACACACACACACACACACACACACACACACATACACAGAGAGAGAGAGAGAGAGAGAGAGAGAGAGAGACCCGGAAACGGGAAATCAGCCAAGCCACCGAAATGAGCCGATTTAACCAACCGAGGATGCCATCGCGTCCAAAACCACACAAATCCACCCGATCCACAGGCAGGGCGCTGGTTTATTTTACCCTTTTGGCCGGATGACACGAACACACAGCGCCATCTAGCAGTGAAATGCTGATCAACACCCCAATGTAAAGGGTAACACTATTTTCTGATTAATTATACATTTAAAACAAGGCACGCGCTTAAACTCTTTCACACATTTTTTTTCACACGTGGCTTTTGCAAATGTATTTATTTGATTTTAGTTTGTGGACATTCCATCAGGTACCTTAACTAAAGAACAGTTACCTGCACAGGTATATATATATATACAATTACAAAATCCAAATGTACATTTTAAGTAAATAAAATCTCATTGTGTTCATGTAGCTTAAAGACACGTGCTTATAAGCATCTCTGAACTGTCTGAATAGTGTGTGTGTGTCATGTGATGGGTTGCCATCTCATCTAGTTTGACCCCTGCCTTGTTCCCCAATCCCCTTGAGATATTCTCCAGGTTCCCTGTGACTCCGAAAGTGCATAAATGGAATTAAAATAAAATATACTGATTTTAAACAAACTAACAAAAAACAATAACCTTAAAGTCCCATACAAATAGGTGATTTTCTCTGGTCTGACCTTGTCATTTTGCATTTTTGTAAGAATAATAATAATAATAATAATAATAATAATAATAATAATAATAATAATAAAAATATAATAATAGTAATAATAATAATCCAATAAAAAAAGGATTTCTTGCTTTTTGCATTTACATGGTCATATTTGTCTGTTGTAAAATTAAATAAAATAAATTAAATTGAAATTCAACGTTTCTTTTAACATTCCTTATTAAATTCCCTTTTTTATATATAATTTTTTAGTTTTTTATATTTAATTTTTATAGATAATTTCTTTATTTATTTCATGTATTTATATATAATTTTTTAAATATTGAAGCATTTCCATAATCTCACAACTCACATGAAACCCATTTACCAGTTTACAGGACGAGTCAAACCAGTAAGCCACATGACACACAGGAAGTTTCATCATCAGGACGATTTTGGACAGAGGATCGTGTTTATTTAAAGTATAATGGAGATGAGTTTTCTGTAAAGCCTGAGCAAAATAACGTCTCATAAATGATCAGCTGGAAAAAAGATGAAATGTTTAAATGCTCAATGATGAGCCAGTTACACCTGCGTCTGATATCCAGGTGATACGAGGAGACGTAATGGACGTGTACGTCGTTGTGTAGAAAATAATAACAATCTGGATGTATTCTGATGATCAGCATCGGCAATCGAAGCAAAGCAAAGTGAAGATCTGTGAAAATATCAACAGGAGGAACTACAGCATCTTCTGCAACACAAGCATCGTGAACTCGGGTAAAGGTGAGAAGAAAAGTTCTTACATGGTTCTTAGTCAGAGTATATGGTTCTATGAACATCCATGGAACTTTTCCATCACTCAGAAGATTTTTTATGGTTCTAAGTAAACCTTTACGCTCTCTCGGCTCTATCCAAGCTAACTCATGTAGTGTTAGAAAGAGCAAGCAGATATCTTTATCTTAAAAAAGTAAAGGTTCTGTAATGGTTCTGTGTCAGAGTATATGGTTCTGTGAACATCCATGGAACTTGTCCATCACTCAGAAGGTTCGTTGTGTCAGAAAAATGTTCTCTAGAGGTTCTTTTTGGTACTAAGTAAAAGAATAATTTAGTAGAAGGTTCTTTGGGGAACCAGAAATGGTTCATCGCTGTGAAAACTCCCTTTTGGTTCTACACAACATCGTTATTTTTTTATTTTTATTTTGTTATTTGAATAATTAAAGGTTCTCAGTTTCCTAAAAGCTTAAATGTTAAGGTTCAAAGTGCTTTCTATCATCAGTCTGCTTCCTAAGATCAGATGGTTGGTGTATAAGATCAGACTGGTGGTGTGTGAGATCAGATGGTTGGTGTATAAGATCAGACTGGTGGTGTGTGAGATCAGATGGTTGGTGTATAAGATCAGACTGGTGGTGCGTGAGATCAGATGGTTGGTGTATAAGATCAGACTGGTGGTGCGTGAGATCAGATGGTTGGTGTATAAGATCAGACTGGTGGTGCGTGAGATCAGATGGTTGGTGTATAAGATCAGACTGGTGGTGTGTGAGATCAGATGGTTGGTGTATAAGATCAGACTGGTGGTGCGTGAGATCAGATGGTTGGTGTATAAGATCAGACTGGTGGTGCGTGAGATCAGATGGTTGGTGTATAAGATCAGACTGGTGGTGCGTGAGATCAGATGGTTGGTGTATAAGATCAGACTGGTGGTGTGTGAGATCAGATGGTTGGTGTATAAGATCAGACTGGTGGTGTGTGAGATCAGATGGTTGGTGTATAAGATCAGACTGGTGGTGCGTGAGATCAGATGGTTGGTGTATAAGATCAGACTGGTGGTGTGTGAGATCAGATGGTTGGTGTATAAGATCAGACTGGTGGTGCGTGAGATCAGATGGTTGGTGTATAAGATCAGACTGGTGGTGCGTGAGATCAGATGGTTGGTGTATAAGATCAGACTGGTGGTGCGTGAGATCAGATGGTTGGTGTATAAGATCAGACTGGTGGTGCGTGAGATCAGATAGTTGGTGTATAAGATCAGACTGGTGGTGTGTGAGATCAGATGGTTGGTGTATAAGATCAGACTGGTGGTGTGTGAGATCAGATGGTTGGTGTATAAGATCAGACTGGTGGTGCGTGAGATCAGATGGTTGGTGTATAAGATCAGACTGGTGGTGCGTGAGATCAGATGGTTGGTGTATAAGATCAGACTGGTGGTGCGTGAGATCAGATGGTTGGTGTATAAGATCAGACTGGTGGTGCGTGAGATCAGATGGTTGGTGTATAAGATCAGACTGGTGGTGCGTGAGATCAGATGGTTGGTGTATAAGATCAGACTGGTGGTGCGTGAGATCAGATGGTTGGTGTATAAGATCAGACTGGTGGTGTGTGAGATCAGATGGTTGGTGTATAAGATCAGACTGGTGGTGCGTGAGATCAGATGGTTGGTGTATAAGATCAGACTGGTGGTGCGTGAGATCAGATGGTTGGTGTATAAGATCAGACTGGTGGTGCGTGAGATCAGATGGTTGGTGTATAAGATCAGACTGGTGGTGTGTGAGATCAGATGGTTGGTGTATAAGATCAGACTGGTGGTGCGTGAGATCAGATGGTTGGTGTATAAGATCAGACTGGTGGTGCGTGAGATCAGATGGTTGGTGTATAAGATCAGACTGGTGGTGTGTGAGATCAGATGGTTGGTGTATAAGATCAGACTGGTGGTGCGTGAGATCAGATGGTTGGTGTATAAGATCAGACTGGTGGTGCGTGAGATCAGATGGTTGGTGTATAAGATCAGACTGGTGGTGCGTGAGATCAGATGGTTGGTGTATAAGATCAGACTGGTGGTGTGTGAGATCAGATGGTTGGTGTATAAGATCAGACTGGTGGTGTGTGAGATCAGATGGTTGGTGTATAAGATCAGACTGGTGGTGTGTGAGATCAGATGGTTGGTGTATAAGATCAGACTGGTGGTGTGTGAGATCAGATGGTTGGTGTATAAGATCAGACTGGTGGTGTGTGAGATCAGATGGTTGGTGTATAAGATCAGACTGGTGGTGTGTGAGATCAGATGGTTGGTGTATAAGATCAGACTGGTGGTGTGTGAGATCAGATGGTTGGTGTATAAGATCAGACTGGTGGTGTGTGAGATCAGATGGTTGGTGTATAAGATCAGACTGGTGGTGTGTGAGATCAGATGGTTGGTGTATAAGATCAGACTGGTGGTGTGTGAGAGCAGATGGTTGGTGTATAAGATCAGACTGGTGGTGTTTAAGATCAGACTGGTGGTGTGTGAGATCAGACTGATGGTGTTTAAGATCAGACTGATGGTGTTTAAGGTCAGACTGATAGTCTATAAGATCAGACTGATGGTGTTTAAGATCAGATGGTTGGTATGTAGATCAGACTGGTTGTGTGTTTAAGATCAGACTGATGGTGTTTAAGATCAGATGGTCGGTATGTAAGATTAGACTGATGTTGTGTACGATTAGACTGATGTTGTGTAATATCAGACTGATTGTGTTTAAGATCAGACTGATGGTGTTTAAGATCAGACTGGTGGTGTGTGAGATCAGATGGTTGGTGTATAAGATCAGACTGATGGTGTTTAAGATCAGACTGATGGTGTTTAAGATCAGACTGGTGGTGTGTGAGATCAGATGGTTGGTGTATAAGATCAGACTGATGGTGTTTAAGATCAGACTGATGGTGTTTAAGATCAGACTGGTGGTGTGTGAGATCAGACTGATGGTGTTTAAGATCAGACTGGTGGTGTGTGAGATCAGACTGATGGTGTTTAAGATCAGACTGGTGGTGTGTGAGATCAGACTGATGGTGTTTAAGATCAGACTGATGGTGTTTAAGATCAGACTGATGGTGTTTAAGATCAGACTGGTGGTGTGTGAGATCAGACTGATGGTGTTTAAGATCAGACTGGTGGTGTGTGAGATCAGACTGATGGTGTTTAAGATCAGACTGGTGGTGTGTGAGATCAGACTGATGGTGTTTAAGATCAGACTGGTGGTGTGTGAGATCAGACTGATGGTGTTTAAGATCAGACTGATGGTGTGTAAGATCAGACTGATGGTGTTTAAGATCAGACTGATGGTGTTTAAGATCAGACTGATGGTGTTTAAGATCAGACTGGTGGTGTGTGAGATCAGACTGATGGTGTTTAAGATCAGACTGGTGGTGTGTGAGATCAGACTGATGGTGTTTAAGATCAGACTGGTGGTGTGTGAGATCAGACTGATGGTGTTTAAGATCAGACTGGTGGTGTGTGAGATCAGACTGATGGTGTTTAAGATCAGACTGGTGGTGTGTGAGATCAGACTGATGGTGTTTAAGATCAGACTGATGGTGTTTAAGATCAGACTGGTGGTGTGTGAGATCAGACTGATGGTGTTTAAGATCAGACTTCCTGTACAAGGACAAGCATCACCTGAGTGATAAAGAAAGCTAGAGTTTAATACTCTGACCTCCCGAGAGAGTTTGAGATGATTTGATAACTTCCATTCCTGGCTACTTAGCCGTTTTTACATTGGGAGTATGGCGTATTAGGAACAGTTCCATTTTATTACAGTGCTACGGTTAAAAAAGAAGGTTTTGAGTGAGACCAGGTGCTGGACGCCTTCAGCCATTCCAGTGTGGCCGTCCTTTCCAGAAGAATCAGGGAAGTCTCCGTCCAGTTGTTTGCAATTACCAATCTGCTAAGAGGCTCATGGCTGAGTGTGTTCATTTCAAATTTCCATCACACCTTTTATGGTTCCAGGATGAGGGAGATAGAAACCATATGTGTGTGTGTGTGTGTGTGTGTGTTTGAGTGAGGGAAGCCTCTCGGTGTCGAAAAGACCCTGGACGAAGCGAACAGAGTGAGACGTTCTGCCACAGTATTAGAAAAACAAAAGGTTACTAAAGCGTAACTTTACTCCTAAACAGTGGACGGTTTAGCTGTTAGCATGTTAGCATGTTCAGCAGCTCCAAAATACTGAAACTGGAAAGAAAACAAAAAGTGTACAAAATTGTAAAGTACTGAATAAACTAAAAAATACGTGAAATACTCCAAATGTACAAAAGGTTAGATTAGACATCGAAGCACATGATCGGACGGTCTGATCTAACATGGACCATTTGGTTTTATGTGTTCTCAGATCAGATGGTTGATGTGTAACTTCAGGCTGTTAGTGTGTAAGATCAGACTGTTAGTGTGTAAGATCAGACTGTTAGTGTGTAAGATCAGACTGTTAGTGTGTAAGATCGGACTGTTAGTGTGTAAGATCGGTCTGTTAGTGTGTAAGATCAGACTGTTAGTGTGTAAGATCAGACTGTTAGTGTGTAAGATCAGACTGTTAGTATGTAAGATCAGACTGTTAGTATGTAAGATCAGACTGTTAGTATGTAAGATCAGACTGTTAGTGTGTGAGATCAGACTGTTAGTGTGTAAGATAGGACTGTTAGTGTGTAAGATCAGACTGTTAGTGTGTAAGATCGGACTGTTAGTGTGTAAGATCGGACTGTTAGTGTGTAAGATCAGACTGTTAGTGTGTAAGATCGGTCTGTTAGTGTGTAAGATCAGACTGTTAGTGTGTAAGATCAGACTGTTAGTGTGTAAGATCAGACTGTTAGTGTGTAAGATCAGACTGTTAGTGTGTACGATCAGATTGTTAGTGTGTAAGATCAGACTGTTAGTGTGTAAGATCAGACTGTTAGTATGTAAGATCAGACTGTTAGTATGTAAGATCAGACTGTTAGTATGTAAGATCAGACTGTTAGTGTGTGAGATCAGACTGTTAGTGTGTAAGATCGGTCTGTTAGTGTGTAAGATCAGACTGTTAGTGTGTAAGATCGGTCTGTTAGTGTGTAAGATCAGACTGTTAGTGTGTAAGATCGGTCTGTTAGTGTGTAAGATCAGACTGTTAGTGTGTAAGATCGGTCTGTTAGTGTGTAAGATCGGACTGTTAGTGTGTAAGATCAGACTGTTAGTGTGTAAGATCAGACTGTTAGTGTGTAAGATCAGACTGTTAGTGTGTAAGATCGGTCTGTTAGTGTGTAAGATCAGACTGTTAGTATGTAAGATCAGACTGTTAGTGTGTAAGATCAGACTGTTAGTGTGTAAGATCAGACTGTTAGTATGTAAGATCAGACTGTTAGTATGTAAGATCAGACTGTTAGTATGTAAGATCAGACTGGTGGTGTGTAAGATCAGACTGGTAGTGTGTAAGATCGGTCTGTTAGTGTGTAAGATCAGACTGTTAGTATGTAAGATCAGACTGTTAGTGTGTAAGATCAGACTGTTAGTGTGTAAGATCAGACTGTTAGTATGTAAGATCAGACTGTTAGTATGTAAGATCAGACTGTTAGTATGTAAGATCGGTCTGTTAGTGTGTAAGATAGGACTGTTAGTGTGTAAGATCAGACTGTTAGTGTGTAAGATCGGACTGTTAGTGTGTAAGATCGGACTGTTAGTGTGTAAGATCGGACTGTTAGTGTGTAAGATCGGTCTGTTAGTGTGTAAGATCAGACTGTTAGTGTGTAAGATCAGACTGTTAGTGTGTAAGATCAGACTGTTAGTGTGTAAGATCAGACTGTTAGTGTGTAAGATCAGACTGTTAGTGTGTAAGATCAGACTGTTAGTGTGTAAGATCAGACTGTTAGTGTGTAAGATCAGACTGTTAGTGTGTAAGATCAGACTGTTAGTATGTAAGATCAGACTGTTAGTGTGTAAGATCAGACTGTTAGTATGTAAGATCAGACTGTTAGTGTGTAAGATCAGACTGTTAGTGTGTAAGATCAGACTGTTAGTGTGTAAGATCAGACTGGTGGTGTGTAAGATCAGACTGGTGGTGTGTAAGATCAGACTGGTGGTGTGTAAGATCAGACTGTTAGTGTGTAAGATCAGACTGGTGGTGTGTAAGATCAGACTGGTGGTGTGTAAGATCAGACTGTTAGTGTGTAAGATCAGACTGGTGGTGTGTAAGATCAGACTGTTAGTGTGTAAGATCAGACTGGTGGTGTGTAAGATCAGACTGTTAGTGTGTAAGATCAGACTGGTGGTGTGTAAGATCAGACTGGTGGTGTGTAAGATCAGACTGGTGGTGTGTAAGATCAGACTGGTGGTGTGTAAGATCAGACTGTTAGTGTGTAAGATCAGACTGGTGGTGTGTAAGTTCAGACTGTTAGTGTGTAAGATCAGACTGGTGGTGTGTAAGATCAGACTGGTGGTGTGTAAGATCAGACTGTTAGTGTGTAAGATCAGACTGGTGGTGTGTAAGATCAGACTGGTGGTGTGTAAGATCAGACTGGTGGTGTGTAAGATCAGACTGTTAGTGTGTAAGATCAGACTGGTGGTGTGTAAGATCAGACTGGTGGTGTGTAAGATCAGACTGGTGGTGTGTAAGATCAGACTGTTAGTGTGTAAGATCAGACTGGTGGTTTGTAAGATCAGACTGTTAGTGTGTAAGATCAGACTGGTGGTGTGTAAGATCAGACTGGTGGTGTGTAAGATCAGACTGTTGGTGTGTAAGATCAGACTGGTGGTGTGTAAGATCAGACTGGTGGTGTGTAAGATCAGACTGGTGGTGTGTAAGATCAGCTGGTGGTGTGTGAGATCAGACTGGTGGTGTGTAAGATCAGACTGGTGGTGTGTAAGATCAGACTGTTGGTGTGTAAGATCAGACTGGTGGTGTGTAAGATCAAACTGGTGGTGTGTGAGATCAGACTGTTGGTGTGTAAGATCAGACTGGTGGTGTGTGAGATCAGACTGTTGGTGTGTAAGATCAGACTGGTGGTGTGTAAGATCAAACTGGTGGTGTGTAAGATCAGACTGGTGGTGTGTAAGATCAGACTGGTGGTGTGTAAGATCAAACTGGTGGTGTGTAAGATCAGACTGGTGGTGTGTAAGATCAGACTGGTGGTGTGTAAGATCAGACTGGTGGTGTGTAAGATCAGACTGTTAGTGTGTAAGATCAGACTGGTGGTGTGTGAGATCAGACTGTTGGTGTGTAAGATCAGACTGGTGGTGTGTAAGATCAGACTGGTGGTGTGTAAGATCAGACTGTTAGTGTGTAAGATCAGACTGGTGGTGTGTAAGATCAGACTGGTGGTGTGTAAGATCAGACTGGTGGTGTGTAAGATCAGACTGTTAGTGTGTAAGATCAGACTGGTGGTGTGTAAGATCAGACTGTTAGTGTGTAAGATCAGACTGGTGGTGTGTAAGATCAGACTGTTGGTGTGTAAGATCAGACTGGTGGTGTGTAAGATCAAACTGTTAGTGTGTAAGATCAGACTGGTGGTGTGTAAGATCAGACTGTTGGTGTGTAAGATCAGACTGGTGGTGTGTAAGATCAGACTGGTGGTGTGTAAGATCAGACTGTTAGTGTGTAAGATCAGACTGGTGGTGTGTAAGTTCAGACTGTTAGTGTGTAAGATCAGACTGGTGGTGTGTAAGTTCAGACTGTTGGTGTGTAAGATCAGACTGGTGGTGTGTAAGATCAGACTGGTGGTGTGTGAGATCAGACTGGTGGTGTGTAAGATCAGACTGGTGGTGTGTAAGATCAGACTGGTGGTGTGTAAGATCAGCTGGTGGTGTGTGAGATCAGACTGGTGGTGTGTAAGATCAGACTGGTGGTGTGTAAGATCAGACTGGTGGTGTGTAAGATCAGACTGGTGGTGTGTAAGATCAGACTGGTGGTGTGTAAGTTCAGACTGTTAGTGTGTAAGATCAGACTGGTGGTGTGTGAGATCAGACTGGTGGTGTGTAAGATCAGACTGGTGGTGTGTAAGATCAGACTGGTTGTGTGTGAGATCAGACTGGTGGTGTGTGAGATCAGACTGGTGGTGTGTAAGATCAGACTGGTGGTGTGTAAGATCAGACTGTTAGTGTGTAAGATCAGACTGGTGGTGTGTAAGATCAGACTGTTGGTGTGTAAGATCAGACTGGTGGTGTGTGAGATCAGACTGTTAGTGTGTAAGATCAGACTGTTAGTGTGTAAGATCAGACTGGTGGTGTGTAAGATCAGACTGGTGGTGTGTAAGATCAGACTGGTGGTGTGTAAGATCAGACTGGTGGTGTGTGAGATCAGACTGGTGGTGTGTGAGATCAGACTGGTGGTGTGTAAGATCAGACTGGTGGTGTGTAAGATCAGACTGGTGGTGTGTGAGATCAGACTGGTGGTGTGTGAGATCAGACTGGTGGTGTGTGAGATCAGACTGGTGGTGTGTGAGATCAGACTGGTGGTGTGTAAGATCAGACTGGTGGTGTGTGAGATCAGACTGGTGGTGTGTGAGATCAGACTGGTGGTGTGTAAGATCAGACTGGTGGTGTGTAAGATCAGACTGGTGGTGTGTGAGATCAGACTGGTGGTGTGTGAGATCAGACTGGTGGTGTGTGAGATCAGACTGGTGGTGTGTAAGATCAGACATGTTGATTTCACGTCACTTTCTGAACTCAGGACTGAGGAAACCATCCAAAGTTCCTAAGTAGAAATTCCGAGGAGGCGTGTTCTTCGTTTTTTTCCTTCTTTCTTCAAATTTCCCAGATGATGAGTTCTGAATTTTCGAGTGTATCTTCTCCAGTACTGTGTGTTAAAAGGTCACTATATAAACAGAATGTACTGAAGTGTGTGTGTGTGTGTGTCCCACTGTGTTTGTGTGTGTGTGTGTCCCACTGTGTGTGTGTGTGTCCCACTGTGTGTGTGTGCAGATGTTGACACACACCTCTCCACCACACACCTCTCCACCTCACCCTTAGAGCTGAAAAACAGCTTTATGAGTGTGTCAGGTTACGAGTGTGCTGACCGCGCACATGTCACAACACGGCTGTGGGGTTAGCCGGCATGCGTGTCCATGAACTTTTCCCACACTCCACCACGCGCACCGAGACCAGAGCCGAGCGCCCCGAAGACTAAAGACCCCTCTTTGCTTCCTCCTTAGTGCTTAAGTGCTACCATATGGCGTAATCTCTCTCTCTCTCTCTCTCTCTCTCTCTCTCTCTATCCATCTATCTTTCTCTCACTCACTCTCTCCTCCGACTCGGAGTCACTACTACGCTGTCTTCAACTGTAGCTCAGACAAGTCAGTGTTTTATGATTTAAGCCCAGGGCTTGCTGTACCAAGGCCCAGACTCACTCTGTAGCCAAAACCCCCTCCTTATCCTCTCTTCCACTCCAATCCACCTCTCTCTCTCTCTCTCTCTCTCTCTCTCTCTCCCTCCTGCAGTTGCAGAGGAAAGGCTGTTTTCTGGCAGGAAATGAATAGCTCCCAGATGAGCACAGGAACCTGAGAGGTCGTGAGAAAGAGGCGATCCCCCCTCCTGCAGCCGGCGCGCTGCCAGCCGCCGGGGGAATGTGGGAGAGCGCCTCACTGACACACGCATCAACTCTCCTGCTGCCTGGACGAGCAGCCTGCCGCCACACACACTCACACACTCACTCACTCACTCACTCACACACACACACACACACACACACACACACACACACATGGCCCGAGCCAAGCAGGGCAAAGCAGGTCGACCGGAGAGTGTGTACAGGCTCGCACAAGGAGGAGTATACATTCACCCAGACGACATGACACACACACACACACTCAAACACACACACACACACTCAACCACACACTCGAACACACACACACAGTCAAACACACACACACACACTCAAACACACACATGTACTTACACGTCTGCGAGTGCACAGGTGCTCTGTGTCAGAAGGAAATGTAGGCTGGATTGTCCTCATTCCTCAGTGTGAGGAAGTCCACGTCTTCAGATCAGAGTTCTTAACCTCATAAACTCACGCTTCTGTCCAATAAAACAAAAAGTTTATATAAAAAAAAATAAAAACACAAGAAGGAAAAAAAGGTTTTGTGGTTGCCACGTTAACAAGAAGAATTTTTTTTCTGCCACAAAGATCCTTTCACATGACAGTAATGTTGAAGCAATATAAACAATCTTTTTTTCTTTTCTTTTCTTTTCTTTTCTTTTCTTTTCTTTTCTTTTCTTTTCTTTTCTTTTCTTTATATTTCGACATTTTTTTAATTTCTTTTTTCTTTTCTATTTATTGTTTTATCTTTTTTATTTTTCATTACTCTTTTCTTTTTTTACTCTATTCTTTTGTCTTTCCTTTTTCCATTCTTTTCTTTTCTTTTCTTTTCTTTTCTTTTCTTTTCTTTATTTTTTGGAATTTGCTTTATCTTTTTTTATTTTTCATTACTCTTTTCTTTTTTCTTGTCTTTCCTTTTTCCTTTCTTTTATTTTCTCTTATTGCAATTTTTTCTTTTCTTTTTTCTTCTCTTTTTTATTATACATTTAAATTTTTACTTTTATTTTTCATTACAGTTTTCCTTTCCTTTTCTCTTCAAAGTTTTTTTTTTCTTTAGTTCTTTTCTTTTATCTTCTCAATTATTTACTTTTTCCCTTTCCCTTTTTCTTTTCTTTTCTTCTCTTTTTTCTTTTCTTTTCTTTACTTTTCTTTATTTTTTGACATTTGTTTTTATCTTTTTTTATTTTTCACCACTCTTTTCTTTTTTCTTTTGCCTGTCCTTTTTCATTTCTTTTCTTCTTCTACTTTTTTTTACTATTCTTTTACATTTTTATCTTTCTTTTTATCTTCCTGTTTTTCTTGTTTTTTTCTTTACTTCTTTTCTTTTATCTTCTCCATTATTTCTTTTTCCCCTTTATTTGCTTTTATGAAGTTCTTTTTTTCAAATTCTTTTCTTTTCTTTTCTTTTCTTTTCTTTTCTTTTCTTTTCTTAAACTAGAATCTGTCAAGTATTTTCTTTTCTTATCTATCCTTTTCTTCTCTTTCTTTTCCTTTTTGCTCTTCTTTATTTTATCATTGTTTTCCTCTGTGCTCTCAGCACTACAGTAGCCAACATCAGCAGTGTATAGAGATGTTTAATTAAACAGCAGACTCGTGATGCTAATCAGCGTCAGTCGCTGCCAAGTTTCTCTCCAACCAGCAGATAAAATCATTTCCGGTTCTGACGTCTTTTCTCCTCTCATCACCTCTAATCCTCACTCAGTGTGTGTTCCAGGTCGGACCCAGAGGCAGTAAACAAGTTTCTCAGTGTTTAACAGAAGAACGCTGCCCTGTCAAGTGTCTTTACTCTCAAAGAAGTGAGATTTAAATGAGCAAAGAGAGACGTCTGAGTGGCGTGTGAGTCAAACCGATTGTTTACATAAAATCCTTACTGAAATACAAAATGTGAATAGCAAGTTCACACACACACACACACACACAGTTCTACAGTTCTACAGTTCTAGAAAATAAACACAATGTACTGTGATATAAATAAATAGTTCTTTCTTTATCTATATATATATTTCCCTTTCCACATTTCTTCAAAAATAAATAAATAAATAAATAAATAAATAAATAAATAAATAAATAAATAAAACACATAATTTATTTATTTATTTATTTGTTTATTTATTTATTTATTTTTGAAAAAAAGAAATAATCAGATATATAAAATAAAGAAATATTTTTAAGAAATTAATACATTCAATTGATTAATTAAATTCTTAAAAATGTAAATACTTGTAATTCTATTAATTAATTAATTACTAATAATAATTAATAATATCAATTAATAATATTTAACATTAAATACAGGAGAGTATAATATATACACAAACAAACAAACAAATAAATAAATGAATATGCCCCCAGTACTACTTTATTTATTTATTTATTTATTTATTTATTTATTTATTTATTTAAGTTTAAAGTGAAAAGATATATAAAAGAAAAACAATTCATTCATTCAATTAATTTAATTAAATTATATTAAAAGAGAGAGAGAGAGAGAGAGAGAGAGAGAGAGAGAGAATAATCCATAATAATCCATAATAATGATCCTGGCCTACAAGACGTCCTTATCTCCACTACAGAGACCTCTGTAAAAAAACTTTTCCATTTCCAGCTCACATTTACATACAACCGAGGGTTAAGGGCCTTGCTCAGGGGGGGACCTTGCTCAGGGGGCCCAGCAGTCACAGGTTGGTGGTCCGTGGGTTCGGACTCACAACCTTCCCATCAGGAGTCCAACACCTTAACCACCAAGCTTCCACTCTTTCTTGCTACTGGGATCAATGTGGACAAATAGGAGAACATTGCAGAAGAATGGAACACTCTGGAGGCAGATAGTGAAGGACGAGCTGATGGCTAAAGATCACTGGGCAGAGGATGCAGAGAAAGAGCAAAGCTTCTGCTGATCAGACACAGACACAGACACTGCCACTCCAGGTTTCTGAAGTTTAGACAGATAAATAAATGAATGAATGAATTAATTAAATAAATAGGTCACTTTTAGTTTACTACAAAAAATGTTTATTTATTTATTTATTTATTTATTTTATAAATGTATATCATTTCATTGTCTCTACCGCTTATCCGATCTATTCTCAGGTCACGGGGAGCCTGTGCATCAAGGCAGGATACACCCTGGACGGAGTGCCAACCCATCGCAGGGCACACACACACACACACACACACACACACACACACGCATTCACTGACACATTCACACAGTCCAGGCAATTTAGAGAGTCCAGTCAGCCTAGTAGCATGTCTTTGGACTGTGAGAGGAAAACCGGTGCACCCGGAGGAAACCCACCATACACTCCAATCCACCTCTCTCTCTCTCTCTCTGTGGGGAACAGCCAACCATCAGATTTCTCTCCTTGTGTGGACATTTGGTCCTCACCGTGTCCAGTTTACACATTTCTCTATAAGGTTGCGTAAACCTGTGGATCGTCTTTGATAAGTTTCGTGCTCCTACAGTTGATTCCATTTTTGTGAGAGAAAGCCTTTAAAACAGAAATGTGAAATGGTTTTATCTCACCGCCTCTCTCTTTCTCTCTCTCTCTCTCTCTCTCTTTCTCTCTCTCTCATCCACCCTAAACAGCTTAAGTTGCAGTGGCAGTGGCTTCTCTGTGCCATGGTTTAATCTGCTTTCCTGAGGAAATGTCGTGGCACGACCGCTACATCGCTGGCTGGAGCGATAACACACCACTGTGATGAGCTACGAGAGCGTCCAAAGCTCTGTTCATGCTACCTTTGTGTGAGAGAGAAAAACAGATAGAAAGACAGAAAGGAAAAAGGTTTTGTTTTGGTGTATTGGGACATTTTCTATTGCTTTTTCTCATTTTGTTGAGGAATTTACGCCCACAGGCTGCCATCATGATGGTCTTCTTTTGCATCAGACGTTCCTGAAACGAGAAAAGAGATATTTTTCAGTGGACAAACTCTCCAAAATGATTTCCATGTGTCATTTAAAGCATCAGATCAACCATGTCCTTCAAATACTGCGCTTCTACATATCTGCATCTTCAGCTCAGTTTAACTCTCCTATTAGTTTTCCTCTTCTCACTTTTCTCCTTTAAAGCCGGCTTTGTGTTTGTCCTGTGAGCATCGTCTCTCATCTGACCCCTGGATCTCCTCAGCTCCTCTCTTCAGAGTTGGATTAGTTAGATTAGACTGTTTGGTTGACCCTGAGGTTAAAGCTGAGTAGAATTGATGAGACATGAGCACGATGTCTTTTACAGACTATAACAACATCAAACATTCTACTGATATCTATAGATAGATAGATAGATAGATAGATAGATAGATAGATAGATAGATAGATAGATAGATAGATAGATAGATAGATAGATAGATAGATAGATAGATGCATGGATGGGTAGACAGAAAGACAGACAGACAGACAGACAGACATAGATAGATAGATAGATAGATAGATAGATAGATAGATAGATAGATAGATAGATAGATAGTATCGAGGTATCAACTAATGGAAGCAAAATGAGTTAGATTAGTTTAGACAGGACACCGTTGGGTTTCTGTGTATAGAGTATCTTGACTCTGAATGGAAATGGATGAATTGGGCATAATAATTCACACCTCTCCGAATGACCATCGGGACAAAGGGAACACAAACACAACAATGATTTAAAAAAAATAATTATTTTGAATTATTAACCCTTTCGAGCAGTACACTGGTGTTGACTGCAAAGATTTCAATCAGTGTGAGCAAAAAGGATCTTCAATCTCTGATAAGATTATTAAGGGCACTGTTGGGTTTCTGTGCATAAAGTACACTATATTGCCAAAAGTATTCGCTCACCCATCCAAATAATCAGAATCAGGTGTTCCAATCACTTCCATGGCCACAGGTGTATAAAATCAAGCACCTAGGCATGCAGACTGTTTTTACAAACATTTGTGAAAGAATGGGTCGCTCTCAGGAGCTCAGTGAATTCCAGCGTGGAACTGTGATAGGATGCCACCTGTGCAACAAATCCAGTCGTGAAATTTCCTCGCTCCTAAATATTCCACAGTCAACTGTCAGCTGTATTATAAGAACGTGGAAGTGTTTGGGAACGACAGCAACTCAGCCACGAAGTGGTAGGCCACGTAAACTGAAAGAGCGGGGTCAGCGGATGCTGAGGCGCATAGTCCGAAGAGGTCGCCAACTTTCTGCAGAGTCAATCGCTACAGACCTCCAAACTTCATGTGGCCTTCAGATTAGCTCAAGAACAGTGCGCAGAGAGCTTCATGGAATGGGTTTCCATGGCCGAGCAGCTGCATCCAAGCCATACATCACCAAGTGCAATGCAAAGCGTCAGATGCAGTGGTGTAAAGCACGCCGCCACTGGACTCTAGAGCAGTGGAGATGCGTTCTCTGGAGTGACGAATCGCGCTTCTCCATCTGGCAATCTGATGGACGAGTCTGGGTTTGGCGGTTGCCAGGAGAATGGTACTTGTCTGACTGCATTGTGCCAAGTGTAAAGTTTGGTGGAGGGGGGATTATGGTGTGGGGTTCTTCAGTCCTGTGTAGTCCTGTGGGGTCCTGTTTTTCAGGAGCTGGGCTTGGCCCCTTAGTTCCAGTGAAAGGAACTCTGAATGCTTCAGCATACCAAGACATTTTGGACAATTCCATGCTCCCAACTTTGTGGGAACAGTTTGGAGCTGGCCCCTTCCTCTTCCAACATGACTGTGCACCAGTGCACAAAGCAAGGTCCATAAAGACATGGATGACAGAGTCTGGTGTGGATGAACTTGACTGGCCTGCACAGAGTCCTGACCTCAACCCGATAGAACACCTTTGGGATGAATTAGAGCGGAGACTGAGAGCCAGACCTTCTCGTCCAACATCAGTGTGTGACCTCACAAATGCGCTTCTAGAGGAATGGTCAAAAATTCCCATAAACACACTCCTAAACCTTGTGGACAGCCTTCCCAGAAGAGTTGAAGCTGTTATAGCTGCAAAGGGTGGACCGACGTCATATTGAACCCTGTGGATTAGGAATGGGATGTCACTTAAGTTCATATGAGAGTCAAGGCAGGTGAGCGAATACTTTTGGCAATATAGTGTATCTTGAATCTGGAAACTGAAAGGTGTGAGCCCCCTGTTGGTCTTTCAAAGTAATACAACAAAACAACAGTAAAATATTAACAGACACAGTAAAATAATAACAATTAAACCTAGTAGGCTAGGTAATAAATAAAAATAAGTAAATAAAAATAAATAAATTATTTTAAAAGTGTTTATATTTGAATAAATGTGCTTAAAAAATATAATTACTTATTAATTTTTTAAATTATATTATTATTATTAATATAAATAATTTCACATTTTATATTTTTATTAATGTTTTTAATTATTTAATTATTATATTATTATTATATATTATAAATGATTCAGTATATTTTATTTTTTTTAATTAATTTTTAAAATTATTCAAGTATTATTATATTATTATATACATATACATATATATTTTCACATTTCTTTACATTCTTACTTTCTTCCCTTTACCACCTGTAATGTCAGTTAATTTTCAGTTATTTTTACTTTAATCCTTAAAATATTATTATTCTTATTTATTTCTATAATTCTGTTTTATGACATGGACACTACATGTCCTACATGTGTATGTGAATCCAAAATTTTAATTTTAATTTCTTGGGTAAAGTTTGTCCATGAAGCTAGATCTGACCCACATTATAGCAGCGATAAACAGACCTTCCCTCAAAGAGCTTGCTTTTTCTTTCCTCTTGAAGTTCTGTCCTGAAAATGAAGCTATCTTTAACTGGTACAAAGCACTGACACTGGAGACTCCTTCCAGAAAAAAACGTCACTATGTCACTGATTAGAATTATAGAACACATTCTGACCAATCAGAACACAGAATTCATCGAACGGTGTCTTAGCTATGGGATATCTTTCAAGATAAAGTATTGAACAATCTGATTTGCGGTTTTCTGTGATTTATTCCTATTTGATAGAATTTCACTGCAGAAAAGTCTTATTGGAAACGTGAATGCATTTCACACGACCGCTTCTGGGAACTGAGGTCACACATTCCTGTCTGCTGCGTCGCTGAAAGTGTCGGACTTCCACCAACCGCCTCGGAATAATCTCCAGTGACTGGAAGTATGCAGCTTCATTCAGACTCGCACCCTGTGACTAATGGCTTTAGAATGAGTCTTTGAGGTGATCGTAGTCTCGTAGCGTCATCACGTCATCACCGCTATTCAGGTTGCGTTTTAACCTTCGCAGGTCAAAGTCTGTCTCTGTGACCAGGTTTGAATTGTGTCTGTGCTTTAGATCAGAAAGAATATAATTATACTCATAATAAATAAATAAATAAATAAATAAATAAATAAATAAATAAATAAATAAATCATGAATATTATTATCTTTATGTACAATGATTTGAATTTCTGATTCAGATTTTTTTTTATTTGCTAGTGTAAACTGATGTAAACTAATATACTAGAGTAAACTAGAGCTTATTGTACTAATTAAATTTGAATAAATAATAAATAATATATAAATAATAATAAATTATAAATAAATAATAATAAATAATATATGACAAGAATGATTAAATAATTAATTAATTTATTCATTAATAATAATTATTATTAGTAATAAAATAATTGTTTTTTGTGTTTTTTTATAGAGTGCTTACACAAGTCAGCTCCTCCCAAGTTTTCAGAATTTTGCATTTGCAGAAATTTATGCAAAATCAAGTAAAGTCAGCAATTTTTTTTTTTAAAGAATTTGGAATTTTTTCAAAATGGCCTCAGATTTTCCACAGATTTGTTCCGGGACGTGTCGTGTGACATCATCATATGTTCAGCCAACTCCTGAGAATTTAACAGAATCCTGCAAAAATAAAATAAAATAAATAAATAAATAAATAAATAAATAAATAAATAAATAAATAAATAAATAAATAAATAAATAAAAACATCCTGTAGGGACTTAATAAAATATTATTTTATATATTTTATTTCGTATTTTGAGGATTATGCAAGATTAAAATAAAACATCGTTATTATTTCAATGAATGTTATTAATTTTACTATATGTAAAGAAAAACATTAATAAGAACTATAAAGAAGAGAAGATCTGTTCATTTGTATTTCATTGGTAAATTACTGAATTGTTTATGTTTAATTATTGAAGTATAAAACACTCTTGTCAAATGTTGTTATAGGAAACTAGTCAACGTCCTGTGATGAAGCGGAGTCACTGTCATTACCCCAGAGTCGATTATTTTTTAAAATTTTTTACTTCTTTTAAAGCACATCGATTTTTCAGTTATTACAATTTTTCTTTATAAAAGAATGTCATGTTTTACATTTTTTATATCTGTTTATCGTTAATGATTTGAAACATCACCAAAAAGCAGAATATTATAAGCAATAAGTCGTTTTCCTTACAAGCCTTTTTACTCCTCGCTCTTGAATTAAATTAGAATAAACAAATAAAATCTAAAAAAAACCCAGAATCCACAAATCTCCAATGTCCTGAAGCTTCACCCCTGGAACTGGAGACTCCTTCCATGAATGTTAAATAAGGATCTGTCTCCTTATGGAAAACTTCACTGTATCGATGACTTATTTAAGCTGTGTAATGTACATATGAATGAGCTGTTGCCATAGAAACGATAACGCATCAGAACGAGCAGCACGTCGGAGGTTCAACAGGTTCATGAGGACCACAATGATCTGTGTTCTACATCATCCAGATCCCCATGAGGATACAAATACAGAGATAGCCCCATCGTGTATTGCTTCTTTTAATAAGTACACTGTCTGGCTGCTCACTGAAGCCAGGTTTATAGACGTTGGAGGGAATCTGTGGTCTACCGAAACATCTTTTCAGATCACCTTGTTAAAGTGAAGCTTCTTTCCATAAACGTTTCAATGCTACAGTTAATTCTGGAGTTTGGGCGTCCTGTAAAATCTTTAAATCGAAGCCTTTTGTTCCAGTGGAGCCGAGCAGCTCCTGTAAGTGGCTTTAGTGTCTGTCTGGGCCAGACTTATAGCAGAAACGTGACGAGGTAACCATGACGAGGTGGATAGTGTAGCGATGCTACAAGGAGGAGAAGAAAAAAAAAAGAAGGATAAGTTTCTGAAGCGGAAGGAGGAGTAAAGAACGTGTCGAAACGCACCACAAAGGACTCTGCTGATTCCTGAGGACTGGAACAGGTGGTCATCGCAAACGCAAAGCATGGCCTGGTGTCGATTTCACTGATACGACCCCATCGATTGTTTTCCCTGGATGTTCCTGCGGAAGTATTACAAGATTCCCGAAGCTCTGGGACTCGTGCCTGCATGACCTCGCACTGGTTAAGGAGGGAAAATTGAGGCGGGAGAAGAACATCACTCAGCACGTCTTTATGCAAAGGAAAGCCATACAATGATGGCATAGGTCTTGTTTCAGTGTGTGTGAGTGTGTGTGTGTGTGTGTGTGTGAGGTGAGGAAAGAAATGCAGAACACCCAATGATTATTTTTCCCCTAGCAGCACAACACGGATTGTTTTATTTCTTATATACAACACCATCCTCCCAGGTGGACAAAGTTCTTCATGTTTCTTGTCCATCTGGGAGTACGCTTAAAGCTTCAGTTGGTTCCATAGATCAATATACACTCTTTAAAAATGGAGAACCCTTCAGAAAGAACCACTACAGTGTGTCTATCAGAGGAAATAAAAAATAAAAACTCTAAGAATCCTTAATTATTCAGTGAATGCTTGAGGAACCCTTGAGGAACCCTTCATAACATGCAGATACACTCATACACACCTTCTCTTCGCTTCTCTTCTCTCTTAAATCATTTAGAACCTTTAAAGGTTCATTCTTTGGCCCTTGGAACACTAACAGGTTCTTTGTAGATCTCTAAAACGCAGTGTTTCCTGTTATATAAAAAAAAAAAAGGTTTTATGTAGAACCTGTATGGAACACACTCTCTTAAAAATAAAGGTTCTTGGTCCAAAAAATGGACTCTTTTACGGAACTATTAGTGAATGGTTCTTTGGGGAACCAAAATAGTTCCTCAATGTCATCACTGTAAAAATCCTTTTTTTGGTTCTTCCTCTTCCAGGTATCTATATTTTTAAGAGTGTAGGAACACGAGTTTCTCCTAGAACCATAAAGTCTTTATGTTTTGTTATTTTTTTTTAATCTCCAATCAAGAGAACCCTATAACTATGTAGAACCCTAAAACAAGATGCTTCCATGTAGAACCTTCCAGTTCCTTTCAACAGAATCACTGAATCACATGATCAACTGAAGCTTCATGCTATTAAAAGTTTTTCTTAGAACCATAATCCATGACAAAGGACCATTTTAGAACAAGTATTTTTCCATACAGGTTCTACACAGAACCCTTTGTTTCTTATAGAACAAGAAACACTGGGGTTTAGGGATCTACAAGGAACCTGTAAAGGTTTCAAAGCCCAAAGAAAGAACCTTTAATGGTTCTACATGATGTAAGAGAGGAGAGAGGAGAAGGTGTGCATGTATTTGTGACTGTGCAGGTGTTCATTCACACTACTGACACCTGACACACACACACAGACACACACACACACACACACAGACACACACACACACACACACACTCAGATGGTGGTTGTAGAAAATGCATCAGGTGCAAGATAAAGCTTTTCACGATGAAGAGTTAGTTTGTGAATGTTATTAGGTTTGGGGTAAATGTAGAAACAGGAGCATGTGTGTGTGTGTGTGTGTGTGTGTGTGTGTCTGTGTGGGTGTGTGGGTGTGGGTTCTGCTCAAGTGAGCCTGAAGAATGCCTGTGGAGCATGAGCTGGGAGAATGAGCCTCTTTCATCACACACAAAAAACAAAGATGCAGGTCTACTGTCTTTCCCACTCTCCTGAAACACACACACACACACACTTGGCAACAGGTTCTCTGTATAGGAGCTGAGTAATTACAGCTAATGGTTTCCATTTTAACATACTTTCCAGCACGACTTTGAAGTTTTGATTGAGTCATGAACTCCCAGGGGAACTTGGGAACTTTTTGGGGGGCATTTAGAACGTGTGCGTCCTTAATGACGATACGGAAAAACAACATTCTTCAGAAGGGGGGGGGATTCATGGGCTGAAACGTTCAAACTTTTCTTTGTGGGTCCCTAAATCCTGGTGTTTTCCAACTCTATATAAACAGGAACATCTTCTATCTTAAAAATAACGGTTCTTAAATGGTTCCTGGTCAGGGTGTATGGTTCTGAGAGGAACCTTTAACCTCTATGGAATATTTCCATCACACAAAAGGATCTTTAAATAATAAAAATGTTCTTTATGGCACTAGGAAAAAAGGAGATTCTTTTAAGAAACTTTTAGTGAAAGGTTCTTTGGGGAACCAAAATGGTTCCTCTGTGTTATCACTGTGAAAACCCCTTTAAATTCCTGTTTAGAAATTCTGTTGATGGAGAGCCCTTCAGAGAGAACTGCTACAGAGTGTCTATCAGAGAAAATAAAAACAAATAAAAGCCTTTAAACACTCTAGGAACCCTTTATTATTTAATGAATGCTTGAAGAACCCTTGAGGAACCCTTCACTCTTAAGAACGAGCAGGTGTTTCCTGTTCTATGAAAAAAAAGGGTTCTCTGTAGAACCTGTATGAAACACACATGCCATAAAATAAAAGGTTCTTCAGATGATAAAAATGTTCTTTATGGCACTGAGGGAAAAAGTGCTTTCTTTTAAGAAACTTTTAGTGAAAGGTTCTTCGGGGAACCAAAATGGTCCTCTGTGTCATCACTGTGAAAAACCCTGAAGAACCCTTCAGAGAGAACTGCTACAGAGTGCCTATCAGAGAAAATAAAAACAAATAAAAGCTTTTAAAAACTCGAAGAACCCTTTATTATTCAATGAATGCCTGAAGAACCCTTGAGGAACTCTTGAGGAACAAGCTTCTCTTCTCTTCCCTTCTTTTCTCTTCTCTCTTAAATAATTTAGAACCATTAAAGGTTCTTTTCTTTAAACCTTGGAACCCTTACAGGTTCTTTGTAGATCCCTAAACCCCAGTGTTTCCTGTTCTATGAGAAAAAAGGGTTCTGTGTAGAACCTGTATGGAACACACACTCCATGATATATTTCTTTTGCACAAAAGGTTCTTTGTAGTGGAAAAAGGTTCTTTAGATGGTAAAAAATGGTCTTTATGGCACTAAGGAAAAAAGTGGATTCTTTTAAGAAACTTTTAGTGAAAGGTTCTTTGGGGAACTAAATGGTTCCTCTGTGTCATCACTGTAAAGGAACTCTTTTTGATTCTTCCTGTTCTTGATACATTGAGTGTAGGAACACAAGTATAATCTAGACCCATAAAGGCTTACTGTTTTTTTTTCTCTCCAATAAGAGAACCCTATAACTATGTAGAACCCCGTGACAAGATGTTCCCGACCTGAAATGGTTCCATGTAGAACCTTCCAGTTCCTTTCAACAGAATCACACAATCAACCAAGGCTTCATGCTGAAAGGTTTAAACGTTCTCTGAACTCCAGGGACGAGAAGCTGATTCATTTATCATTTTTTCACTTTATCGATAATTTGGTACCAAAATGTTCAATTCTGGACAGGTTCTAGAGCATCAGAAGAAGAAAAAAGAACAATAATGAGGAGTTTATTTACTCTATACACATACAGACCTAAAAAAGAGCTTCTTAGTGTCTAAATAAAGGGGTTTACTCGGAACACTTCCTGATCCTTCTGAAAACAGATTGATGGATGCTCTAGAGCCTGTATGGATTGATGCAGAACCAACAAGACAAGAACCTTCCACAGAGCAAATTTTAACATTTCTTTTTTTTTTATATCTAATTTAGCTCTCTTAAGCATTCTTTATTAATAATACTTCATTAAAATAGAACCTTTAAAGAGTTCCTTCATTGGGAAAATCCAAGGAACCTTTTAGAACTTTAGATTTAAGGTTTTTTAAAATATATAATTAATGAATTTCTACTACATCCTGTACACTCTTTATACCATAAACCTCAATGAACCTTTAAGAGCCTAAGAATTTCCCTTCTTCTTTGGATAATTAAGGAACCTTTAACAGAAAACCAGAAGGTCTGATAGGAAACAACTTTGTTCTGCAGGTTCTATGTGGAAACTTTGCTTTCTTCATTGAAAGAAAAACAAACAAAATAAACTTTTTGGGCATCAGGACTGTGCTTATACATTTTTAGAACTAATTTTATAGCAATTTTAGAACCATGAAGGATCCTTTTTTTAATAGAGGAAGAAAACTGAAGTATTTTTCAGAAACTGCTGTAATGGTTCTCATTGATGTCCCTGGTGCCTGTAGCAAACTGGAGGAAAACAAGGCTTGAACCCCTTCTCTTGACTATCAGAACCAACATCAGGAAGGAAACAAAGTTTGAAGAACCCCCAGGAGAAACCGATCTCCCCGTATCATCCTTAAAGAGACAGATTTCTGATATTTAAACACTCTTTTGTTTCCTGCTGACTGTAAACGTAGTAGAGAGACAGTGGGTAAAGATGCATAGCGCGGCTGAGGCCGTCGGGGGGCGGGACCACCTGCGTAGCCCTCATTTTCCTAGCGGATTATCCGGGGTGTGTGTGCTAGCTGGTCGGGGTTCTGACGAAGGGGAGAAGAGTGAGTGGCGTGGAAAGCTGAGCTGGCGTGAGATGCCAGGGGGGTTCTGCCACATATCGTATCCTCACCACGCTGCCCCCTTTTTACAGCAGCTTTGGTTCCACGCTGCGCGGCTGCCAACCCGTCTTTCATGGGCCGGCTGCCTGGGCTGTCTCTGCGAGGTGGTGCTCTGTCTCATTCAAGAAAGAGCACAAAGATTTGGCACAAAGACTCAAAGAGGCTCCACTCACCCCCTCCTGTCCCACGCCAAGCTAGGCATAGCTTTCCCACCAGCAGTCAAGAATGTATGCGTGTATACTGACGTGAGCGAGTTGGCCGACGTCTCCCCCGTGTCTTCCCCTCTCTCGCAGCGGCTACATTCCAGCGCTTCTCACCACTGAGGACCGAGAAACATCGAGCTTCTGTTTAGGTCGGAGTGATAAGTCTGAGCTGAGGCTTTGACACCTAAATGAGCTCTCAGCATCAAAAATAGCTAAAATAAAAAAATTATAAAAATGTATATATATAACTTGTTTAAATGTGGCACAAAGTAATTGATAATAATACATATTTTTAATAGTAAAAATATTATTAAATGTTATTATTAAATAATATTGTAAATAATAAGAATAACACAAAACATAATAATAATAATAATAATAATAAGAAGAAGAAGAAGAATATAAAAATAATCTAAGAATAATAAAAATAAAATAAATAAATAAATAAATAAAAATTCTTCCTTTGCATATCACAACTTTTGAAATTGGGGTCTGAACACAGGGTTATCCATGACTCAGTGCCCCTGGAGCAAACAGGGGGCCAACAGTGGCAGCTTGGCAGTGCTGGGGCTTGAACTGGATCTTCTGATCAACAACCCAGAGCCTTAACCACTTGAGTTTACTTCAATATACAAAAATAAAGCAGCTGTTATAGAAAATGATTAAAAATTTTCTGACCAATCAGAATCAAGGTTCAACAGCACTGTGTATTTTTAAATGTATTTTATAAGATGAACAATACAGTGGAACCTCGGCATATGAATGCCCGCCCTCATGAATTTTTGCTTTAAGAATTGAAATTTTGCAAGACATTTGCATCGGCATATGAAGCAATTTCAGCATTCGAACTGAACCGAACCGAAACAGCAGCCGTTCAAAACTTGTTAGCGTCAGTGGAAAGCCAAGCGAGGCCAACCACAGAGAGTTTACGAATTTGTTTTCAGTCAGGGAAAGCTGTTTGGAAAGAGTCAACCCACGATACCAACTTTGCCTTCAGCATGAGTTCAAAAGCTAGGTGATTTTTCGGGCGTTTTGTTGTTGACAGATCGGTGGCATGGGTGCTCTGTTCTATTTTTAGCCCAAGCTTGGTAGCACAACTTCCTGCAAGGACCTGTGACATGGAATGCTTGGCTTGGGTCAGTTCTTTGTAAGCAGCCGGTTACAGGTTATTTGCATTTACATTATTTCTGATGGGAGTATTTGTTTCTCAGTACAAATTTTCACCTTAAGAACTCGCCTCCAGAACCAATAAAATTCCTATGCCAAGGTTCCACTGTATTAAAATCACTGATAAAATTTTAAGTATCTCTAATTAAAAGAGCCTTTTTTTCTATTCACTGGTCTGTTTAAGTATAAAACATGGCATTTTTAATTCGTGATTTATTTGTAAAAACATCTTTTTAAGTCGCGAGGCTCTGAAAGGAGATAAGGATGCGTGTAAATGCCGTTGATCTGATTGTGACGGATCCTCCGTAACTCCACGCTCTTTCCTTTTGTCTAATCCAGAGATTAATGGTTCTTCCTGGTTAATTATTTTAGCGCTGTCTATTTGTTAAATCCTGAACCACACCTGACCTCCCAGTCTCGAGTCAATGTGTAATGACTCTATTTGGACTTTCCTTTTCAACCCTGCTAACTCCGTAAACGCATAATTGTCGCCCTGTTTCTGTTTGGTTTTGTTTTTCCTGCTGATTCAGCTCATTAGGGATTAGCCACAAACATTTTGTCACAAGCCTGGGCCGTGTCACTCTTTTTGACGGACGAAGCACCTCTGCATGAGCGCTGTGACCAATTCTTTTCTTGCCAAGCGCATGCCAATCCATTTACTCTGACCTTTTCAAGGTGACAGAATTGCAGAGCTCAGCATCTTTTTCTTTTTTTAAACTGAAATAGATAATGAAGCTTGAGAAAAGGGAATTGTGGGCCAACTGTTGCTTTCTTAAGATTAAAGGTTTTTAAAAAAAAAAAAAAATCCTGAATATTCATTGTCGGCTCATCTTGTTTTTAGAGCTTTTGAGTCGCCATAGAGTCAGTATGCCGGCATCCTGGTGAGCACGAGCTCCGCTGTGACTTTCTAATCATAACCTCAATGTTATGGATGTTTAGGAAGAAAGACCGATGCGTTTGACAGGCCGTCTTTCTTTGTGCTTTGGAGGAGTGCCACAAATGGGATTAAAATTGAAGATTATAGAGGTAGAAAAATGTTTATGACATCTCAGGCATGGAGGAAAGAGATGTTAGAAAGGGGAAGATGACACACAGTGGGTACACACACCGGGTGTATGGACAGTTCTGGTTAAGATCGTCCGAAATAACTCATGTTACAAATGTACAGGTCTTCTGCGACCCCTGAACTGGGTATCAAGTTAGTTAACCCCAAATTTAAACCCAGTAAGAATTGGCATGGCAGCACCACTCTCACCACTCTCACCACTCCACCCTCTCCAGTTTCCTCCCCGGCTGTGGCAATCTAATAAATGTTTGAGGGCTTAATCAATTTGCGATGCGTTTCTCAGGATCATTTCTTGAACCCTCTCCGTCTTTCAAGACGGAGCGAATCCAACGATTTCACAAAGAGAATGTGAATGAGTGAGGCAAGGGGGGCCGGCGTTAAAAAAAGCAGAAGAAGTGTCAAATAATGGCTCAAATAAAGAGCATAAATCTTATTCATGGTGCACAAAGTGGTGAGAGGCCGATTAGAAGCGAGAGACTGAGCTCTTTCTAGAGATCTCGCCTTCTCATTATCTGCACTCCTTTCTTGCGAGAACTTTGTGATTGGCTCCTTTTGTGCATCACAGCAGGTAGCAGTGGAGTGTCAGGTCAAACTGAGGGTTCCCTCCTCCTCCTTCCTTATCAACCCGTTCTTCATTCCACCTGCTTGGGGGTGCTGAGGAACCGAGGACAGATCCCTCAGTTTATGGACTTTTATGTCACTATTTAACAGTAGATTTGAGCACCAGTATATCTACGGACTGCGGTTTTTGCATGTCTATCAGGAGACGTGTTGCTTTACTCACTCCAGTACCGTTTGACATCAAGGCATCGGTTTGATCTTGGCAGGGTGGCACTGTGGCGCTGTCAGCGATAAAAAAAGCTGCTGCCTGTGGTGATACCACTGGGCCTGTTTCGCTTTTCTCGACAGCTGCATTATTTATAGCGCTGTGCCTTGTTTCCTTTGATTTCCCCTCATCTTTCCATTGCAGTTAGCAAGACCGACAGCACCGTGGGAGACTAACTAGCCAGAGAATGAAGCTCCCCACTTAGCGCTACTGCTAATCGAATAACAGCCCCAGCATGGTGCCCAGCATGAGAGCTGTCGCAGTGGGCAGCTTCGACCCGAGATTGCAGGTACCTTTCAATCCTCTTAGCAGGCGAGCTCCAGCATCCCGCTGCTGGAAATTAGTCGTCGACTGGCCTCTCTTTCTGCTCATGTCAGGCGTGGGTCCCTGATGAGAGATTTGTTGATATGATAACTTGATTAGGCCTCAATGTGCAGGACCGGGTGAAAGAAAACCAGCAGAGGCCTAGGAGGCCCTGATCTCGATCTTCTAGATCACAGGGGTCTTCTGAAGGATGCCTGGATGTCAACAGGTTAGGTTACTCAGGGTAACCTGACGTCTTGGATGGCAAAACATGATGGAGTAGACTGGAAAATGTAAAAAACACTAGAAATGTTGTCTTTTCTTATCCATTATACAGCATATCACTTTCTATAGGCTATTCTAGGGCCAACATTTTCAGACGCTACCTTGCTGATACACAATACTTTTGTCTCTCCACAGGTTATTTGTGGCATGGTGTTCAGGGGCCACTCAGTCAATTAAGTTCACATCTCCGTTTTGCCAAACAACAGTGTCCGGCAATATGTGTGCTCTAAAGACCAAACAGGAGCCTCCCCTTTCCAAGCCTAGCCATTGAAGCCACCCAACAAAGGCCAGCCCCTTTCTGTCTCGATGGCTCCTCTCTTTGTTGCCTTCTTAGCCTCCATAAAGGAAAAGGGACGCTCTTGTTTGCCCAGGAGGTGGTTTAATGGCCCTGGTCAGAACAATGGGGCCACATTCAACTTCGCTGAGGGGCTCATTATATGGGACTGCTCCCAAAGCTCTGGGTCCAGAGACATTCCCACTGGACCCTCTGAATGGCAGCGAGGGGACATGGGGGTAGACTCTGGGGTAGAAAGAGGCCATTGAGGTGATGGGCAGGTTCCATCTGCCCCCCATTGCCTCCTCACCTAGCCTCTCGACAGCCAGAGGCCTCTCTCAGCACAATGGGCAAATTTAGTGTGTCGGGATGGCTTAAAATGCTCACTTTAGAAGGAGCCATTGAGGGAAATATCAACACTGTGGATGGGGGGATCGGTTTATTCATCCATTCCAACCCCTTTCCATTGACTAAGTTCCTTTTCCTTTCAGCTCCTTTCTCCTTTTTCACCATTCAGGACACTTCTCTCATCCAAAAAACTTCAGACCTCGCTATTTTTCCCATACCTTGCAAAGGGGCGGATGACAAGAATTAAGTTAGTTCTGCCACAGCCCTCCGTTTTTGTCCACTTTTGGTTGTGGCAGGTATCGCAGAGATTGATGAAATGGACCATTAATCAAAAACGTCCCACTCACCAGCTGACAATAATTAAGCAGCGAAGGTGAACGTTCAACACGCTCTGAAGGTTCCACTGAAGTTCTTCAACATTATGTATATTACACCATTGTTTAATTTCAAGTCATGTTGAGGTTTATTAGTATAGACTGATAAAATGTCATAATGGCATTCACTTAAAGAAAAATTCTCCACAGGCATCTGGTTAAACTCAAACTATTACAAACTCAGGTTCAATCTAGAACCATCTTAAGATTTTGTCACTTTTTTTGTAAGTTTCTAAGCACCAGATGTATGGTTCTGTTTCAGAGAAATTTACGATTCTAAAAATGAACTTTTAAAGAACATCAGATGAGCAGGACATTTTAATAATTGTGATTGTTCTGGAAATTTCTGCATGCTTCTGTGAACAATCCATTTCGGCTTAGTAAGAGTTACCTTAATGTTAGATTTCTAGAAGTTTATGATCCTAACCACTCTCAAAATTTCCATAATGTTAGATTTTTTTTTTTAAACTGGTAACCCTTTATGAGCAAATATTTTACTGGGACATTTCTGACCTCTATGTAGGAAACTTTCCAAGAGTTTCTGCTAATTTTTTAAAAACAAACTGCGCTATCATGTAATGCTAGCCCTAACCAAACAGAACTTTATTCTCAGTTTGCTCTAATGTGGAAAGAATTCTCCAGTTATCTTGAACACAGCATTACAGCACTCTCAGCTCAGCTAGTTGGTGATCTACATATCGAAAGTTGTAGATGAAGTTCTGGAAGCTGATCTGTTTGAGCAGAGTGTGAAGATGAGAAAGTGAGAAGTGAGAAAGCTGGATAGAGTAAAGTACTAAAGCACCGCTGCATCACTTTATTTTATATATACATGATGCAAGGGGTACATTTAACAGAATCATTGGCATTGTGGGTAATGTAGGAAACTCAATAAAGGAGATTTAAACAAACTAAAAAAGGCAGTATTGTTAGTCCTGGGTATCAAATAAAGATGATTAGGATTAACATGAAAGTTAATCAGGGTGGATTTTTTTGAAAAAACGATCATAAACATAAAGGTTCTAGCTTCAGTCACATTCCACCTGAAAACAAATGAAATCCAGCCACATTGCTCTCGATCGTTCAAATATTTGTTCTCACAACTTTTTCACCAGGTGAAGGGAAATCACCAGATTATCACCAGACAGACCAGAAGCATGTGGTGGGTTCCCAAGATCTCCTCTCAGGGTGCCTCAGAGTCCCTGCTGTGAAGTCACTGACGTGACAATATATCTCCTCTGAGTCTTGAGGAATAAGAACATTCATCATATCGAGCTCTGGGAGAGCCAGCGGGAGCCACCTGTCTCTGACGATTGCTCTCAGATCACCACAAATTCACAAAAGATGACGTTTAGTCACAATTTAAGGCTCGTCATTTTAACGATCACAACTAAGTACAACATTACACCAGAATCTTCAGGAATTTTAGGAAATTCTTGGTGTTGGGATACACAGAAGTTTAGTGAATGACACTGTATTGGGAATTCAACCTGAAACTGCGAAGTCAAGATTATGAATTTGTGGCAATATCTAATATAATTTCTAAATACAATTTCATGCTCCCAACTTTGTGGGAAGAGTTTGGGGATGACTGTTCCAACATGACTGCACACCAGTGCACAAAGCAAGCTCCATAAAGACATGGATGAGTGAGTTTGGTGTGGAGGAACTTGACTGGCCTGCACAGAGTCCTGACCTCAACCCCACAGAACACCTTTGGGATGAATTAGAGCAGAGACTGTGAGCCAGACCTTCTTGTCCAACATCAGTGCCTGACCTCACAAATGTGCTTCTAGTAGAATGGTCAAAAATTCCCATAAACACACTCCTAAACTTTGTGAAAAGCCTTCCCAGATGAGTTGAAGCTGTTATAGCTGTAAAGGGCGGGACAACTCCATATTACATTCATGTGCATGTAAAGGCAGACGTCCCAAAACTTTTGGCCATATAGTGTATTCTTACTGTAATTTACTGTTAGAAGGGTTTTGTTCTTTTGTGTTTGTTTTTTTTGTGTTTTCATTTTTCCCTTGTCTTTCTTTTTCTTTTTGACTTCTCCTACTTATCTCCCACTTTTTTGACTCCTCCTACTAGATAACAGATAGTGGATTGTGCTCAGCTGTACCGGCTTACCAGTCACGATTGAGGGGATATAAAGTCATGAAGAAGGCGCCAGAGAAAGAGAGAGGAAGAAATAACTTTTCTGTCTTTGTACTGTTCAAATTGTTGTAGCTGCTATTCTTGTTGTTGAAAGTGTTATCGGTTACCTCAGTCAACTCTGTTCTATCTTTTGTTTTGTGGGGTAGTAACGAGGAGGTACTACCTGAAGATAGATTTGCTACCTTAATTGTTGTTTTCTTGTTCATTTATTTGGAGGATGCCATTTCTCCTGTTTTGTGGCTAGGAAGGGAGATAGGGAAGTGGTTGTGATTTGTTTTCTTTTTTTTGTGTGTTTAGTTAGATGCCTTACTTCCTTTGGCAGATTGGTTTTATGTTTGTTATTTTGGCCACGCCCCCTCCTGAAGTTATTGCCTTTTGTTTTGGTATTTTATTTTATTTTATTTTATTTTATTTTATTTTATTTTATTTTATTTTATTTTATTTTATTTTATTTTTTGGAAATGTAAATCAATTTTTGAAGGTACTTTGTGCCTTATAAATTCATAAATTTTACTTCCACACATATCCCTAGACTAAGCTGGGATGTTACAGGGATATTTTGTAAATTTCCCTCTGTAACCTGTTGACTGAATAACTGTGCCTTTTTCCACATGAAAATATTTCATCAGTGACAAAATCAAAACTTCCATGAGAGTTTTTTTTTTCCCAGCTCCAGTTCCAGAGAGCCGTAACACAACACCATCAGCTGTAACACATCTGTTTAACATCTAATTATCGAGTCAATTACAGGCAGGTACCCAGGGAATCGGGCCTGGAGGGAAAGACCACAGAAAAGCACATGGGCTTCAGCTGAGAACAGAAACCTGAGGGTTCAGACTCATCAGAACTCAAAATGTGTGAGTCTGTGCTCCTGAGAGCTTCAGATTCCTGTCCTTAAAATTTCATCAGCATGTTCATCTTTAGTTAAATTAAACTCTTGCTTCCTTTCTACCTAAAGAGAGCGATGCAGCGGCGCTTTAGTCCTTTAGTCTGTGCAGCTCTCTCACCTCAACGTCTGTAGACTCTACTCAAACCGATCAGCTTCCAAACCTTCAACTTTCATGCAAATCTCCATTAACACCATCATTGCTCATCATCTCATGGATAGATAAGTAGCTGAGTCTCTGCCGTAACCCAGTGTCGCATATCTGCATTGCATTCTGGGATGTTGAAACCAGTGTTCTAGGTTCTAGGTTCTGTGTAGAACCTTCATAGATTGATGAAGCATTTCAATTTTCTATAATTGAAAGATTGTGTAATGTGAAATGGGTGCCATTACTTTTGGTGTTTTATCTCTATGTAGATAATGATGAGAGATGTGGAGAAGTTTAAAGAGGGCGGAGCTTCAAAAGAGCAGAGTTGGAAGTGGGAGAAGTTTCGAGTGGGTGGGGTTTCAAGTGGGACAATTTTCAAGTGGGAGGAGTTTCAAATGGGAGAAGTTTCAAGAGAGTGGAGTTTAAAGAGGGAGAAGTTTCAAGAGAGTGGAGTTTAAAGAGGGAGAAGTTTCAAGTGGGTGGAGTTTCAAGTGGAAGAAGATTCAAGAGAGTGGAATTTGAAAGAGGGCAGAGTTTCAAAAGTGCGGAGTTTAAAGAGGGAGGAGTTTCAAGTGGAAGAAGTTTCAAGTGGGTGGAGTTTCAAGTGGGAGGATTTTCAAGAGAGCAGAATTTAAAAAGGGAGGAGTTTCAAAAGAGCGGAGTTTAAAAAGGGAGGAGTTTCAACTGGGAGAAGTTTCAACTGGGAGAAGTTTCAACTGGGAGGAGTTTCAAGAGAGCGGAGTTTAAAGAGGGAGGAGTTTCAAGTGGGAGAAGTTTCAAGTGGGTGGAGTTTCAAGTGGGAGAAGATTCAAGTAAGTTGAGTTTAAAGAGAGAGGAGTTTCAAGTGGGAGGAGTTTCAAGAGAACGGAGTTTAAAGAGGGAGGAGTTTCAAGTGGGAGGAGTTTCAGGTGGATGGAGTTTCAAGTGGGGGAAAATTCAAGTGAGTGGAGTTTAAAGCGAGAGGAGCTTCAAATGGGAGGAGTTTCAAGAGAGCGGAGTTCAAAAAAGTGAGGAGTTTCAAGTGGAAGAAGTTTCAAGTGGGTGGAGTTTCAAGTGGGAGGATTTTCAAGAGAGCAGAGTTTAAAGAGGGAGGAGTTTCAAAAGAGCGGAGTTTAAAAAGGGAGGAGTTTCACCTGGGAGAAGTTTCAACTGGGAGGAGTTTCAAGAGAGCGGAGTTTAAAGAGGGAGGACTTTCAAGTGGGAGAAGTTTCAGGTGGGTGGAGTTTCAAGTGGGAGAAGATTCAAGTAAGTTGAGTTTAAAGAGAGAGGAGTTTCAAGTGGGAGGAGTTTCAAGAGAACGGAGTTTAAAGAGGGAGGAGTTTCAAGTGGGAGGAGTTTCAAGAGAGCGGAGTTTAAAGAGGGAGGGGTTTCAAGTGGGAGAAGTTTCAGGTGGGTGGAGTTTCAAGTGGGAGAAGATTCAAGTAAGTTGAGTTTAAAGAGAGAACAGTTTCAAGTGGGAGGAGTTTCAAGAGAACGGAGTTTAAAGAGGGAGGAGTTTCAAGTGGGAGGAGTTTCAGGTGGATGGAGTTTCAAGTGGGGGAAAATTCAAGTGAGTGGAGTTTAAAGCGAGAGGAGCTTCAAATGGGAGGAGTTTCAAGAGAGCGGAGTTTAAAAACTGAGGAGTTACAAGTGGGAGAACTTTTAAGTGAGTGGAGTTTCAAGTGGGAGGAGTTTAATGAGGGAGGAGCTTCCCTTTTATTATAGACAATTTACTCATAACACAACATATAATAATAATAATAATAATAATAATAATAATAATAATAATAAAAATTCTAGCCTGGATTCAGAGCCTGGATTCAGCCAACCCCATTGGCTTCTTTTTTAATAAATCCTTTATATAAAGAAGAAAGAAGTGATATATATACATATACATTAAACCCATCCTTTTAAGAGAGCGTTGTTGATTAATTTCCCACCTCGGCATGAAGTGGTTTATCTCTTCCTCAACGGTGAACGGATTTGATAATAGAAGACTAAATTAGCTCTATTTGGAGATCTGCTCCTCTGAAGCGCCTCTCAGAGATGATATCAGCCGTGATGCGAGCCTCACAACACGCACCTTTATGCGGTACACTAGAGATTATATAATAATAAAAATATTATTTTTAAGCACGAGCACTTTGACAAAAAATAAATAAATATAAAAATAAATAAAGGCGAAGAGAACTTTAAAACCTGGACGTGATTTCCTCCAGAGGTTGTTTTGCATGAAAGCAGCGTACTGCGCTGTGGAAAAGGAAAAGGCGGGATGTTTCGGCTGCCCACGGCCAGGAGGTACGATCCAAGCTCCAGACTTCTGAATGATGAAAGCGCTTGGCACAGGGGAGGCTTAAGCCGAGAGCTCAGAGCGAAAAAGCTGCAGCCTGCTTTTCAACTTAAGTTTTTTTTTTTTTCCCGGCAATCTCAGAGAGACGGGTGAGGTTTAGGAGTTCAGCACCCCGGGGTGAAGGCTCCCGGTGCGCTGGTGCAGGAATACAGCGTTAGGGATGAGGCTGCTGTTTGATGGGGTTGTGTTCGAGGAGTTTGTATGGGATCCGGAGGGAGCGCTGCAGCCTCCGTGCGATATGACCCGCACTTCAGAGAGGCCACGCGGAGGAGAGAAGCGCTCTCACAAGTCATCAGTTTGATCTTTTTATATCAACAACTCGCAGCGCTGCCTTCTCCTTCCGCGCAGCTTTTTTTAACAAGCCTTCATCACCTTTTCGGGTTTCATGTTCAGCAAGTCTTTAGAACGAGGCACATCTCTGGATAGGAAGAGGTGGTGTGTCAAAAAGCAGTGACCTTCGTTCCTTCTTTCCTTCTTCAAGCAAACCGAATCAAAGCGTTTTCCTTTCACATCTCGGCACATTTGTGTAACAAATAAATAAATAAATCAAATAAATCAGCATTTGCAATACAAAGGAATGAATACTAAATCATAAAAAAAAGAAAGGAAAATTAAACTCCAAAACTTGCAGAGGAAATTTAGGGTTATAATAATGTTTTTTTTTTTTTTTTTTTTTTAAACGTTATTGTCCATATTAAACTAGGAAATGAAATTATACCCAAAGAAAATCAAAACAATTTTTTTTTTTTTTTTTTTTAAATGTTCCAGATTTTCTCAATAAATGTTTTCTAATTTTAGCTCCATTAGAATAAGCAGACTTCCCTTAATTTTTTCTTCCAAATTTATTTCCTGATTTTCCCCGCATCATTTCATCAATTTAAGCCTGATAATAAACAGCTAAAAAAGTATTTTGAGAATAATTTTTTTGTTCATTTTTCTCGTATTATTTTTTCATTTTTTGCCAAAATGCTTTTCAGGTTTTTTTGTAAATTCTCCACAAATTTCAATATTTCCTCCAAATTTTTCCCAATTTGAAAATTTTCCCCCATTTAATTCCCCAGGTTTATTTTATTTTATTTTTCAAATTTTTCCCAATTTAAGTCTGACATCAAACTGTCATCAAATCTATCTATCTATCTATCTATCTATCTATCTATCTATCTATCTATCTATCTATCTATCTATCTATCTATCTATCTATCGAGATCTTATTCAATTGCGACAGAAACGTGTGAATACCGATTTCTCTCTCTCTCTCTCTCTCTCTCTCTCTCTCTCTCTCTTTCTCTTTCTCTAAATAATCCTCTTTTCTATTCAGCTCCATTTTTTTTATTGAACAAGCAGAGGTGAGGAACTGAAACAGAGAAGCCGTGAGGGGGATTTAAGACACCAAGTCATCTTCTAAAGCAGTCAGAGCCTGTAAAAAGAAAAGAGAGAGAGAGAGAGGGAGAAAGAAAAAAAAAGAAAAAAAACAGTTAGCTGTGCTACCTAACAGAAAGAGAGGAAAAAAAAGAGCTGATGGAGTGAATCCAGCTCCAGGAGTGAACGAGTCTCAGAAGGCGAGCGTTGGCTGAAGGCCCAGACTGAGGCACGGGGCACAGGGAGAGGCAGGGTTGCAGCGTGTAACCTTGGCCCTGTTTATGTTCCACATTCTGACGGCGGGGAGGCCTTAAATTGGATCCATGCTGCAGGGGATTAGGCCTATGAACCCTGGGACGTGTGTGTGTGTGTGTGTGTGTGTGTTTGTGTGTGTGTGCTGGTGTTTAAGGAGTTTGGATGGTGTGGGACGGAGGGAAGCAGGCAGACATGTGTCCTGAAGGGTTGGGAAAAAGTGCTACCCACACACACACACACACACCACACACACACACACACACACACACACACACACATGCATAACATCTCCCTCTCCCAGAGTCTGGCAGAGGCCGATGGATGTGCCTCCATGTGTGGCGGATGTTTTCCACGAGCCGCAGCTGTCCAAACCGCAGGGCCTGGGGAAGGGGAGGAGGAGAAACGAGTGCAGGAACGAGGGATCTTGGCAAAGGTCAGACAGTCCAAGATGGCTGCGAGTGTGGGAACTCTCCGGAAAGGCATGTGCAAAATGCTGTGTGCCACGGTATCGGTTTACTCCCTGACGGAAAAAGCGTATATATGTGTATGTGTGTGGGGAGGGGGGGGTTGGGGGTATATATTTTTGCACAGCAGGAGTATGTAAAAAAATCTATGAAACACACACACACACACACACACACCTAAGAATAATTTCCACATGCTGAGGTGAGAATATCTGAGTCTTGTCTCGAGGTTTTATTGATATATAAAGTGAAAGCGGATTTTTCTCCAGCGCGAGGTTTTGCTCCAGTAACAGTTACGTGTTGTAAATTACAGGATTATAGAAATAAAAGGATTTATTAACATTTATGGAAATACCACCTCTATAACATGGAGGTCAGCATGCAGCATGTATAGGGGAATGTTTTATTTTATTCTGTTTTGTTTTATTCTGTTTGTTTGTTTTTTTTATTCTGTTTTGTTTTGTTTTATTCTGTTATTCTTCATAACAATTTCGATCAGCTGCTTCTGTTATTTTGAGAAGAGAAGAGAACAAAGGAGAAGAGAAGAGAAGAGAAAAGGAAGAGAAGAGAAGAGAAGAGAAGAGAAGAGAAGAGAAGAGAAGAGAAGAGAAGAATGAGTATTTCAGTGTTTTAGTAAGCTTGTCTTCGTTGATATTACAAAGCCAAGACGTTCATTCAGTATACAGTTGTTTAAATCATAATTTATCATAATAATTTGTTCATTTCTACATTTCTACACCGGTCACTGTCCACTGAGAAGCAGACCCGGAGCTGTGAGAGAACCAGAGAACCAGAAGTGTGCGAGAAAAACCTCCTCAGACGTCTCCAGAAATTGAGCTGGAAATTGTTTTGCACAGAAACATGTGTACTGTTATTGTGTCTGAAAGAGCAGAATATGTGAGAACATGCAGCAACCTTTCCCACACACACACACACACACACACACACACACACACACATACACACACACACATATATATTTACAGAGCTCTCTTTAACTGTTCGGCTCTGTAGGTGTGTGTATTGTTACGTTAACTGTAGCATAACCTTCAGCTTTGCTCTTTTCCAGCTTTGTGTGAACACGATGCACTTCCATTCACTCCGCAGCACCTGTCATGGCAGATAATCCCACTTATTTACTTTCCCATGCCCGAGACAAGCCTTTCTATGCACCGGCTCAGGGGAATACAGTATACATCACACACACACACACACACCTTTTCCCTTTCCCGAATAGGATGTGGGTCAACAGGGTTTATAATGTGAATGAATGCTGTGTAAATATGATCTTACCTCGGCCCTTTTATCAACAAGGATACATCTTCAGTGATACTTTCCGAAGCCTTTATATATCCTGACGTGTATTCAGCGGCACTGCATTGAAAAGCTTCAATACGAGGTTCCCAGAGGAGCCTCTCTTCTCATAATGGGACTCAATTCATTACAGTGCCTGACGTTAGATTGTTTTCTGTGAATCAGCCCATTCTGAGCTCTTTAGTTGGTAATAATTGTATTTTTTTTCTGTTTTTATATTCTATTCAGGGTCGGGTTTCTTCACACGAGCGTTCCCCGAGGTACGACCTGGAAGAGACGCTAATGTGAAATAAATACTCGCAAAGGATTCATTTAGGATGAAAGACAATAAATGAGCAGCTAATATGTCTGCTTTTCTAGTGTGTGTGTGTGTGTTTGTGTGTTTGTGGTTTCCTTATGCCAATGTGTCAAAATTCATACTATTTGATTTGTACTAAAATGGTAAAACAAAGTGTGCTAGCTTTAATAAATAGCTCAACGGCACCTTCCAAAAGTATTGGAATGTATTGGAAATGAGTGAAGCGAACTCATATATGAAATCATCGACGCATCCGGTTAGTTTAGTTTTTTTTTTTTTCTCAGCTTTAATTCATGGTATTTCTCAGAAGAAAAAAAAATATTGGCACCCCCTGTATTGTTATTATATTCCGAAGCTTTCCCTCCTCCCTCTTGTCGAGAATCTTGGATTCTCCGTAATGTAAACTATTCAAAGCTGTCAGATTTCTACATCCAAATTTTCTACATACAAATTTTCATCAGGGTGCAAAAACACTGCTTTTATGGCCCAACACCTTTTTTTGTGGAGTTTGTGTGTTTATTCAGCTCCATATTTTATAACATTTATGACCAAAGAATTTGATTTTGGTCTCATTTGACCATGAACACACTATAATTTCACCACAAACACTAACTAAAGTTCTAATGAAGTTGATTTTGTGAGATAATTTCAGGTTATTGGAGTGGTTTTTGTTAGTCTCCTTGGAAATTCGACAAACACAAGAATCAACTAAACGGTGCGACACTGGATCTGTTTTCTTTGCCTCCTATACCATCGACCATACTGTACGATCACAGGGACAGTTTCTTTCAATGAATCTATGGAGTGCCAAAATTTTTGCAAGTAGTTTTTTTTTTTAAAGATTGATTATCCCTAGCTGTTTGAGTGGAAAATGGCAGAGGCAACCAGAGTTCCATCCATTTTCTATACCCGCTTTATTCCTAATTAGGATCATAGGGATCTGGCAGGGGTACACCCTGGACAGGTCAGCAGTCCATCACAGGGCCACACATATAGACAGACAACCACTCACACTCACTCCTGTGGGCAATTTACCAATCAACCTAATGTACATGTTTTTGGACTGTGGGAGGAAACCCGGAGTACCCGGAATAAACCCACACAAGCACGGGGAGAACATGCAAACTCCACATTCAAACCCAGGACCTTCTTGCTGTGAGGCAACAGTGCTAACCACTAAGCCACCGTGCTGCGGCTTTAGTTAAAGCTAAAAAATGATGGTACTTATTAGGATTCATGATATGATCAACCTTCAAGAAGAAGAAGAAAAAACAGCTTGGAGTCGATGTGTGTAATGTTTCATTTAAACAATTTATTTAGCATATTACATTAGCTAATATTTCTGACCACAGCTCACTCTGTGCAGACGTGCGTTATACGGAAAGTATGTTTTATTAATCTGTGGCTGTTAGACACTGCTTCAAGCATTCAGCAGACAGTAAACACAGAGTAAGAAGCCAGGTTAATGTTCACTATTAGCTATTAGCTCGAGTGCAGCTGTTCAGGATTGAGCCGTTTCCCTGCAGAGGTTCGTCCCAAAGCCTGTGTTTATGCTGTGTGTAATTACAGGCCTCAGTCTGAGGAGGAACCATTTACACTCCAAGACTCTTCTCTACTGAACACTGACACACACACACACACACATACACACACATGACTGAACTTATTTAACCTGACCGACCCCTGGATCAGACAGCAGGAATCAGGAAAAGAGCTTAGAATTTCACAGAGATTGGAGAACAAAATACAAATACTAAAGAATACAGAACCCTGACCTCGTATCCGCGACTTGATACCCAGTGTTCCGAGGACTGACTCCGGATCCAGCACCAGGATAAAGCACCTACTGAAAGAATGAGTGATGTTTAAAGCTTGATTAAAATATACCTGAAAAAGTTTATATATAAATATATATGTGTGTGTGTGTGTGTGTGTGTGTGTGTGAAGCTAGACGCACTCCTATAAAACAAATTTCGAACCCCTTTTTACATCTAGAACCCTCCTCCTGAGGGAATCTAGAACCCCCCCATTAAGCAACACAAGAACATCATTATCTATGCAAATAACAAGCAATGTACGTTATCGCTGATTTCAAGCCAAACGAGCGCATGTGGTTTTTATCAACAAGCTTATAAAAGTTTGCGCTCCCTTTCACTTACAGTTTCTCGTGACGAAATAAAAAAAAAAAAAAGTTATGTTTTTGGTTAATCTACAAAATCTGTTGTTGAATTTTCAGTGTGAGGTGTGAGACCGATTAAAACGTCCAGTCAGTGTGTGGTGCGGTGAGAGGAAAGTGTGACGTAAGTGTTAAAACTGCCCTTAAAGCATTGACGACGGACACATCCTATAATAATCTTCAAAGGCAACGGGAGGCATATGTGCCTGGCTGCCTCACACACACACACACACACACACACTACTCTACCTCTTGCTTTCACATTGGGTTATGTTTCAGCATGTGGCAGTAAAGATAGTGTTTCCCTGCAGGTGTCCCATCAAAGCCTGCAGCCTACTTCCACCCATGTGGCCTGTGAGTAAGTGAGATTACTGGCTCGTTTACAGCTCTTACAGGACCCTGGATTGAAAGTCCATGTGTGGGCCGTCTGTCTGCAGTCTGGGGTTCAGGGTGTCACCTGAGTCTTTTCTCTTCTTCCCCTCGACCTTCTCACTAATCCCAGTACTCCAGTCTGGAACAGGATCCTGCACCTCTCTGACATTTACTTATGGATCAAGCAACAAAATCACTTAAACACCTGATCAGTTGCATCTTAATACATCAACTCCCAAGTGTTAACTATCCTTGACTTAGCAGTCACGTGTGCTGACCCTAGCTGACCATTCAGGAGCTTTCTTCGCTTTACACTGTAAAATACTGTGATGCATAAAACAGCCACGTTGACAAGGTGGGCTGCTTTCTATTAGTCCCTCAAATGATTACTTCTCCTTTTCTGGACTCTTGAACCCTCTCATAAAATTTGATCATCTTATTCTTTCCAGTTGCATATCAGACCTTGTTGACTCGGAGTTGAATCCTCAAGACCACATTGTGAGGATTTAATACCAAAATTAGAAGAAGATGGGCAAGCGTAAGAACCTGAGTGACTTTTTTTTTCAAGGGACAGATTGTAATGGTTAGACCATTGGGTCAATGAATCTGCAAAACAGCAGGTCTTGTGAGGTGTTCCTGGTATGCAGTGATTAATACCTATCAAAGGTGCTCCTGAATCTGAGACAGGATCATGGACACCCAAGGCTGATTGGGCGAAGCAATGGCTTACCTGAGGAAGACATGGCACCAGGATGGAAAGAAGGCAAGCTGGCAGAAGCTGTATGATGCCTCCAAATTTCCCAGGTCTCAATCCCATCAAGCATGTGCTGGACAAACAAGTCAAAACTTCCCAGACTCAAAGGATCTGCTGCTGACTTCTTGGTGTTTGATACCAAGGTACATCTTCCGAGGCCTTCTTGTTCTTGTTGATGTAGAGTCCATGCCTTGATGGATCAGGGCTGTTTTTTTGGTGGGGGAGCTACACAATATAAGGTAGGTGGCTTAAATCACAGAGGCAATCTCAGAGAAGTGGACTACATGCAGGTCATTTGCATTAGTCCAGAAAATCACAACTTTCCCCACATAAACATTGCTTAATCTTTAGGACGTCACCACCCTGGTGTATCAGGACCATCCTTCAGCTCAATTAGACACACTCTCAATACCTCCCTAATACAAAACACACACCATTCAGATGACTTACCACCTGATTATCGGCATGATAAACTGAAGAATCTTTATCGCAAACATCAGCTTTGCTTCTACACTTTAATCCGTTCTAGTCATGCGAGTGTTTGGGCTGCAGTTTATATATAATGCCCCCTCACATGTACACCAAGCTTATTAAAGTAATGAGGATCAGTGGAGACCACAGGGTTTCTTTCCTCGTCCTCAGATCTCCCTCTTGCTGCACATCTGTCTTTGCTTTTGCTTTTCATCTTATCTATTTCTGAAGCATTGCTAAAGAACCTTGGGGTTGAGCTAGGAAATGCGGGAATGCGATTTTCCCTGGCATTGCTGCGGAGGCAGGCAAATGTGTGTCTTTTGTGGAAACCCAGTGGATGGTACACAGGATCCGACTGAGCCAAAACACGCTAGTAGCCTTTGGCTGGGACGCTTATCGCTCGCTTTCACGGGCACAATGAGATAAAAAAAATAGAGAGCTACTCTGGACAATTCGAAAGAGAAGAAAGGATATGAACTGATCCAAGTGCAGAGATTTTTCTTGGAGTCGGTTTGGAGTAGTTAGTGGATGCAAGCTTAAGAGCTAGCCTGGCTGGTATGAAGCGATGTTCTTTATGATGAATCCTAGTAACGGAGGCTTTTGGCAGGCTGATGGACAGGCTGGCCGCTCAAGATGAAGCCAAAGTGCTTCCTTCAAAAATATAACAACGTAATGTGGCTTTTTCATGCTCTCTGTGGGCCTCTGATAGCTTCAATGACATGGATTTGTATCCCAGTTACACTGAAAGGGCTGGAGAATTGGATCGGGCTTTAAAAGTGCAGCGAGAAAGCCCTGGAAAATCATGGCTCAAAGGCACATTTCAGCTGGAAAGAGCTTCTTTAAAGCTTTCAGTCGTTGGTGGGGGACAATCCTATTAGTGAACGAACATATTGTAATTAAGAAAGAAAAGAAGCTGGAAAAAAGAGAAACTATTGCATTGAGTCTCACAAGTCACCTGCCAGGGATATGTCAAACTCAGATCTGGGTGCAGCTAATGATCTAGCATGTGATCAGCCTGGAGGAGATGGATCATGTAGTCCATGATGCACTTTTTATTGAGATGTCACAGTAGATTCTTAGCCATGTGAAGATGCGTTCACTCACACACACGGTGATTTTATCCTTACAAGTCACCAGTCACTGTCCTGTGAATCCGTCAGTAGGCGTTCCTACTACTGGTTGCCATAGTAACAAGTGGGTGGCACAGCTAGCATTCACATCAGGTTTTTTTGTGGCTAAAATGAAACAATCTGGAGAGAGATTTGGCGTCTGTGTGTAAAATTCAGCAGTGTTTATTTGCATCATATCATATAAGCTAAAGGACAAGCAGCATGTGCTCTTTGCTTTGGTAGACACTGCATAATGTTGCTCCGTATTTGCGTAAAGAGAAACTTTTCTCAACTTTGTCACGTCGCCCTACTAGTCTCCACGGTGACTAGAAAAGTGTCTGTTTGACTTATACTGTAGGCTGCTATCTAGTGAATAAGTTTTAGAGTAACTCTGGAATACGCAGTCAGCAGTGGACTCTATACAGCCATCCAGTACAGTGGTTCTCTCATCACCAAAAAGGTACACACAGAGGATTTAATATAATTAAACAGGGACAAAACCAAGAAAAAACATGAAACTTGACCAAAAACATCCAGCATTCAGATTGACACATTTATGTTTAGAATTGAAACCTTTATTTGTTACATATACACTGACCTGGCATAACATTATGACCACGTGCCTAATCTTTTGTTGGTCCCCCTTTTGCTGCAGAATCAGCTCTGACCTGTCCTGTACTGTATATTCTGACACCTTTCTATCAGAACCAGCATTAATGTCTTTAGCAATTTGAGCAACAGTAGCTATTCTGTTGAATCGGATCACACGGGCCACGGGCAACACAGTGAGCCTTGGCCACCCATGACCCTGTCGCTGGTTCACCATTGTTCCTTCTTTGGACCACTTTTGATAGATACTGACCACTGCAGACCAGGAACACCCCACAAGAGCAGTTTTGGAGATGCTCTGATCCAGTGGTCTAGCCATCAAAATTTGGCCCTTCATCAAACTCGCTCAAATCCTTACGCTTGTCCATTTTTCCTGCTTCTAACACATCAACTTTGAGGGCAAAATGTTCACTTGCTGCCTAATATATCCACTAACAGGTGCCATGATGAGGAGATCATCAGTCTTATTCACTTCACCTGGCACTGGTCATAATGTTATGCCTGATCGGTGTACATCGCAGTACAATGAAATTTTTTCTTCACATATCCCAACTGTGCATGTTGGGGATTAGAGCACAGGGTCAGCCATGATACAGCACCCCTGGAGCAGTGAGGGTTAAGGGCCTTGCTCAAAGGCCGAACAGCGGCAGCTTGGCTTGAACCCCAGTCCTCTGATCATCAACCCAGAGCATGGTGCAGCGTGACTCCCACCCCAATGGGCCTGTGTTGGGAGTTTGTTGCAGCTCCTAGTTTTTGACCACTAAATGCAATAATACCTCTAGGCCAGGGATGTCCAGTCTTCTCTACAAAGGTCCCTTTGCAGATAAGATTGCATACTCATGCTCTAGGCAATGGAAGATCAGTGTATCTGTCACATAAAAACAATTATTAATGCTTAGTCACTTAAAAGTTGCTTAAGAGTTTTTATCTATATGAATTTAGCCTTAATGAGCAAACCAGAAGCGACAACCTGAAACAATATACGAAGAAACCTTGAGAGGAACCAAACACAAAAGAGAACCTCATACTCACTTACGTTAGAGAGTGTGATTATAAATGATTTCCCTTCTATAACTGTGTACTATATGGTCAAAAAAATTGTGAAGTTGTGTAACCAGAAAATTCACTCTAGTGTTAAGACGAAGTCTTGTTGAAGTGATGAAGAACTGATCACTGATGGAAACTCAAGTGTAAAACTCTTCATGGCAATTACAGTACAAGGGAATCTTCACAGTTTCCCAAGTGCTTCCATCCACAGTAACCTCATGTGTCTCCAGGCTGTTCATGTGCTTCATCCTCAGCAGCAGCAGTGACTGGTTTCTAAGTGATGAGACTCCAACCAGAAGCAGAGTATCAGGATAGATCAGGCAGGTCCGGGGAGTAGAAGGGTTCAGAATCACTGGGATTTCAGGAGTAGAAGTGGCAACAAGCACCAGAATCATCCAAAATGTTAAACTTATTTTATAAGATTAATTCAGAGCACTATAAACAAGTCTTAAACATCTGACAACTTTTACAAACGATTCTAAATCATCACTTTCATTCACTTGTGAACAATAAATTGAATTGGTTTAGATTTGATTTTTATTTAAAAGCAATAAGCATTTGTAAATGTATGGTCTGGATTGTGTGGTAAATATAATGACTTATTAAGAGATCCTTTGGTGACCAGGACAGTGCTGTTTGATAAATTCAGCTATTTATAATGAAGATTGGAATGTTTGGACCCATCAATCAGGAACAACACTATTTTTTCCCCAAAGACCATTTTTTAATGCACTTGTATGGTCATAGAAGTGAAACAATAGACTACAACTAATGCTACACCTTTTTAATAGTAGTATGGATAAATTCAGGTGAGGAAATGTCCAAAGTGTCCCTAGTTGAAATGATGCTTTCCCAGGTAAGAACTTACTTGTAGCCACCACATGCAGCTTTCTTCATTTAGTTCTAGTGAAAAAAAGGGGATTTGTGGTTGCAGTATAAACTTTATGAGTGTGTGTGTGTGGCGTGTGTGTGTAAATTCTACTTAATGGTCTTACATACTGTTATACTCTTGAATTCTGGCTTCTGATTGGTCAGAACGTGTTTGCTTTTCTATAACAGCAGCTCTGACAGTGGTGCAGCTGCACATCACTTATGTTAACGCACATACTTTATTGTTTCTATAGTAACAGTTGATTCAGAGGGTCTTGTGTGATGGACGGCTTACATAAGTAGTAGGATAATATTTAATAGCTATGGAAGTCTCCAGTCTCAGTAAGTTTTCTAACATGAGATTCGGGACAGAAGAGTTAATGACAATCTGCGTTTTTTATATAAAGCCCTCTTTATAGTGAGAACTTAGTATAAAGCTGTTTTTGATTAAATACCACTGGAACACTGAGATATTACTCTTATAGAAATAAGACAGATAATTAAATTAATAGTTATTATAAATTTATATAGAAATTGTAAATTAAGACACATATTTTTTTCCTTCATCTGTGCCTATTTCCATATTTTATATTTTAGGTTTAAGTTCTATAAATAAAATAAAAAAAATAAAAAAAATAAAATAAAATAAAATAAAATAAAAATAAATTAATAAATAATAAATACATACAACTGAAATAAATAATAAATAATTTAAAATAAATTCACAAACTATTTTAATGATTTTTAATTTAATAATTTAAATAATAAACATTTAAATTATTAAGTTAAAGATTATTTGATTATTATAATGTATGAATTTATTTTATATTATTTATTATTTATTTTAATTATATTTATTATTTATAATAATAATAATAATAATCATTATTATTATTATTATTACTTATATTATTATTATTATTATTATTATTATTATTATTATTATTATTATTATAAATAAGAAAGACAATTTAAATAAATTATTTAAAATAAATTCATAAAAATTCATAAAAATAAGTATGTAAAGAATTATTAATTTAATATTTAACATTTTTATTATTTAAATTATTACATTAAAAATCATTTACATAATTTATGAATTCATTTTTATTTATAAATTTAAATTAATAAATTAGATAGTAAATATAAATTTATACATAATTCATGAATTTCTTTTCAATTTCAATTATATTATAATATTATATTATATAATATATATCTGACTAAGTCTGTATCTGTATATGTTTCCCTCATGGGATCAATAAAGTCTATCAATATCTATCTATCTATCTATCTATCTATCTATCTATCTATCTATCTATCTATCTATCTATCTATCTATCTATCTATCTATCTATCTATCAGGAAGAACAAAAGACACAATTGTGAGAGAACAATTGTTTGTAGCTGCTAGAACATAAGTGACAACAAGAATGAAGTCATTTTGTAGATGAAGATTAAAAGTTATTTTAAATTGCCATGTAGAAAATTCCACTCCCTGGCAAGATTTTCTGTGCTGTTATAGGAAACTAATCAATGTGTCAGATAATCAACGTGTTTTATTTCTTACATGTACACCAGCTAATCCTCAGCATGAGTCTTACGTTTTCTTCGGTCAGTCCTGATATCCAGACTAAAGCATTTTTTTTAGTTCTTTCGCTTTGCTCTTATCATGTCCTCCTATAATAATTACTTTCAAGTGTTTAGTCGTCTTGTAGCACTGCTCTTTAGAGAAAAGCATTAGCAGCTTCTTATCCCTGTGAACAAGAATGTGATAAAAATCCCCACAGTGAGTAACTACCTTAATGAAAAGCCACTGAGGCTCAATGAAACATTGATTATATGCGTATTAAAGGCACTTCATCAGAAGTGGCTGAGACTGAACAGGAGGTCACTAATAGAGAGAGGGATATGATTGCCCTGCTATAAGGGTAATTCAGCGTTAAGGAGCTTACGGCTCTTGTCATCCAGCCGAAAGAGAAATGGACATGAAGAGCACCATAGGGAGAGAAATCCGAGAGATTATCGTCGCAAAGGGCAAGCTGCTCCCCTGCTCACCTACCCAACATTAGCTGCAGGTCAGCCATCTCTAATAGAGTTCTCGTTTTCTTTTGGAGTGGACAGAGGTAATCTGGTTCTGTCTCTCTCTCGGGCTTTGGGTAATGAACATTACTACCTGGTTCACTGGCACACTAAAGAAACGACCACCGAAAGGACTCGGAGAGGGGGTTTAATGCTTTATTGAGAGGGTTTTTACAAGCATTTGTGTTTTAAAAGGTTCCTGCAGATCTAATCCAAAGTTAAAACGTTGCCCAGTCACCACAGTAGTAACACTTTATTAGGTTTATAAGCGTTGCACAAACCTTTAATAAAGCACCTGCTAGAATTTTTGGATTTACACCAGAACTCATGAGGTGATGTAACAGCTCTGTGATTTTGTCTTCGCATGAAAGACTAAATAAAACCCTAGATAGTGTGAATCAAATGTAATCTTGAACATCTTAGGCATCTTCTATGAAGCCATGCAACCATTTAGTCATTTCATATAAGTGCCTAGAGATGGATATTTATCTAAAGTTAGGGTTTATTCATATTAAAAAACTTTCAACACACCTTCAAGTATTTATAAAGCTAGTATATCAGATCAGTAAATATCTTCATGAATCATGTATTCACATATTTCATATAGAAAAGCTATAAAAGTTAAACATTTTCACGTTATAATGCTTTTATGAGGCCTTATGTATAGCTTTTTCCAACTAATAATGCCTGTATGTCGCCTAAATGAATAGGGGTGGAATAGATACTGAATAAAAAAATTATGAAGGATAACAAAAACATTATCACTATTAAACAGATTTAAAAAAACAAAATTATTATATAAAGACAAATTAAATTAAATGATTTAAGATTTCTCAAAAATTAATGAAGCGCTTATGAATATATGATGAATGGCCAGTGTAGGTAAATAAAATAAGGTTCTGGTCAAGAGCTGTGAATGAAATCTGTCTCATTAGTATGAAAAATAAACTGTTATATTAAGGTTCTGGGTCGTTGACCGGAAGATCGGGGTTCAAGCCCCAGCACCACCAAGCTGACAATGTTGGGCCCTTGAGCAAGGCCCCCAACCCACCTTGCTCCAGGGGCGCTGCATCATGGCTGACCCTGAGCTCTGACCCCAACCTCCAAGGATGGGAAATGTGAAGAAAGAACTTCACTGTGCAGTAATGTATATATGACAAATAAAGACAACTTAATGAATTTAAATAGTTGACTAAACGTTGTCTAAACGTTTGTCTGGAAGTGTATATAAAGTACTACGTTTTGTTGATTCTTCTTCTTCTTGGTTTGTTGTTTTGCAAGATGACCACACAGGATTATATCATCATTAAACTTGTAACCACCTTGTAACAACTGACATGATTAAATGTGTATGAAAAGATATGAGGGGTAGGATTAGGGGTGGGGTAAGTGGTTGGGGTATCATAAGGAGGGTGGAGAGAGAGAGAGAGAGAGAGAGAGAGAGAGAATGTTGTGATAGTTTCTACTAATGATCAACTCAAATCCTTATAAATCCTTAATTTACTATCACTGCAGTTCTAACATATAATATACCACACATAACACCTGCTATAGCCTGTGTACAAGTTCAGAAATATTTCTTAAGTTGTTGATGATTTCTTTAACAGTATACAATAAGAGCTTATAATGCTTCCTAAGGTATGTATGTATTAAATATAAATTTACAAAGCAGAATGACCTGGAATAATCTTTAATTATGTGCTACAGGTTATAGTGTTATGGTGCTATGATGCATTATAACATCCTGGACTACATATTTAACAAGAGCCAACAGCATTACTGTGCATTACATTACAGTATGGTTGTATTAAAATTAAATATCAAATGACCTGGCATAATGCTTTATTACATGCTATTAAGTCAAGAGCATTATAGTGTATTACAACATAAAAGTAAGTACATGTTAAAGTAAAATTTCACATGAGCTGGCATAATGCTTTATTATCTGCTACAGGTTATAGTGTTATGGTGCTATTATGCATTATAACAACCTGTACTACATATTTGACAAAAGCCAAGAGCATTATAGTGCATTACAACATTAAGGTATGTACATATTAAAATTAAATTTCATATGTCCAGGCATAATGCTTTATTATGTGTTATTACATATAGGTTTGTGGGTGCTACGATGCATTATAACTTCCTGAACTATATATTGACCAAGAGCCAAAAGCATTATAGTGCATTACAACATTAAGGTATATAGGTATTAAAATTAAATTGCATATGACCTGGAATAATGTTCTATTATATGCTACAGGTCATAGTGTTACAGTGCTATGATGCATTATAACATCCTGGTCTATATATAAAACAAGTTCCAAAAGAATTGTAATGCATTACAGCATTAGAGTCTATGTTTTTCTGATGTTATAATGCATTATGTAGCCTGATGCATGTGTGTATAACTACTTGTAAGTGTTTATAATGACCTGTAGTATTATGTATGTTGTACAATATGTTATAAATGCACTTGATTATGAAAACATTTTTGGCAGCCATATTGTAGTAAATCAAGCTGGAGTCCATTGTTGCTTGCGATACCTTCTTCATTGCTAAGCATCCCTCTGTCTCTCCTCTCCTTCCCCCCGAGTCACGGAGCTTCTGTGTAGCCTTATAGCGCTTTTCTGAAAGGCCTTCGGATGGTGACTGGAGCTCCGGGGGGTCTTTCTGCCAGACGTGGCTCATGGAAAGCGCTGCATTGTGGAAACCAGCAGGCAGCCATCGCTGTTCCACTGACCTCCATATATCTGGAATAATGTGTGTGAGAAGGTTAAAGGTCATGCTATTCCTTCGCACCCCCATACCCCCCCTCTCCCCCAAATTGAGCTTTCACGGTTTATACCTGCCTTTTTTTTTTTTACTCCCGAGCATCTGTTCAAGAAAAGAGAAACCCACTGTTACGCAAGAAGTAGAGGAGTCAACGTTTTGGAGATCGGACATACTGTATGTGTTAAATTTATAATATTTCCTTGCTGAAGTTATTAGAAGAGAATAGCTCAGTGGTGACCTGGAAAAACCCTTTCTATAAACAATAAGATAATACAGTATAGAGTTTCTAAAAAACACTTTTTCTGAACTGAAATATTTCTCTTTCACACCACAAGCATCTCACAAGTTCTAGCATTTTAAACCCAAACTTGACAAAGCAGAAAATCACAATTTCATTCCAATGCCACTTAAAGAATTATATCCATTTATTGTTTATTAACATTCATAAATATAAGGGATGAATAGTAACTTAACTTTAAACTTTTATAAATTTGGTTTTATGTGTCTATAGTAAAGTGTAAAGCTGCATTGAGAGAATTGTTAAAAGCGCTACACAAATAAATTGAATTAAATTATTTATTAATAATCGAATATATTTACCAAAAAACAAAGCTTGAAACAATTATAATAATAATAATAAACTACAATTACCTGAACCTGAACTACAATTACCCATCAGCCTCAGTTGTTCTGTGTTACCCGTACTTGAGTCCTGGTTTCTGTATGTTTTATTCAAAAGCTTTAGCAGTTGTCATGTTCTAGTCTTGGCATGTGCCACAGTATTGCCCATAGTTTATTTATTTATTTATTTATTTATTTATTTATTTATTTATTTATTTATTTATTTATTTATTTATTTTTATGTAAATTTAATTTATTTATTCATTTATTCATTTATTTACATTTTTTGTTTATTTATTTATTTATATTTTTCTCTTGGTCCATACAGATATTTCCATTTCTTTTTATTGTGACCATTTTTATTCTTTGTATTTTGTTATATTTTTGTTTTATTTTTAACAATTTTATTGTATTTTTATCCTAATTTCTTTTCATTTAATTCTATTTTATTTCTACTACGCATGCCACAGACAGTCAAAAATAATTTCACCACATGTCAAGGTGTGTATAGTTATGTATCTGACAAAAAAAATGTTTTTTCAGTTTTTGGTTGTTTGTTTGTTTTATAAAATAAATTTTGTCTGCTTTTTTTCTTATCCGCCTTTTGTAACATATTCATATGAGCCTCTGTCTCATCAACTGAGGTAAAAGTCACTTAAAGATGAGCCTCATAGTCATCAAACATCGCTGAGGAAATAAACATAAGCATACGCCATTGTAGAGTAAGAAAGTGAACCCCCCCATCCCCCAAGAAATATCCATGAAATTGTTTATAAAATATCTAAAGATGAACACTTAAATACTTAAATAATCTTGGAAAAAGTGCTTACTGCAGCTAAAGGAGATCTTTAATAAAATGTTTTGTAAATATTCCACAGATCTTCGTTTTTGTCATTTTCTGAAGGTTGAAGGTTGAAATTTGACTCTGAAGGTTATCTGTATCTGTATTAAGCATGCGTTTCTATCAGGGTTGCCAAGAGATCTGGAAACTAATAAGCTCTTTCTGGTAACCCTAATGTTTTACATAACCACCGGGCCTGCTAGTGTACATCTGCTGGAAATAAAACATTTACTGTAACAATGAGAGTGGTGTTCATTAGGCGACATGACTTCTCCTAGTTGGTAGAAAATGATTATGTAGGAGTCTTATAATCTTATGAACACTATTGTTGAGTGCTGAGGCTACATACACGCATGTACATATAAAGTATGCGATTCAGATAAAACCTGGCTTAAGATTAGTGCTCATAGGGCGACATAACCCCTACATAAGCCTTCCTGACAACTGACAGAATCATACATAAATATTTGTATATGCTTAGTAAGTAATTAAGTAAGTATGACTTCAGAATAGGGTTTATAGGGTGTTCAAGCCCTTTCTAGAAGGTTGACATAATCATACATAAACATTAAAAGAGGCTTAAGTGGGCTTGACTTAAGAATTAAGATCCTGTATAAGGCCTTTCTGACAACAATCATAAACCTACATAACATAAATATAGTTATTAGAGTGATTCAGTTGGCTTAAAAGTGCTCAAAGGGCTTCATAATCCCTACATAAGCACTTTAAATGTAATAAAGCTCTATAAAGACTAAATTTAAGATGTTTTGTAGGACGACTACATGACCATCATGTAAACCTCACATAACTGATATAAACCACCATAAACATTTATAAAGGTTTATTCCTTGAACAGGCATTAGTCGTCATAATGATTTTTACATCAAGCTGACCTGTTGACATAAGGCTGTCAAAACACTTTCTTGGATGATTTACATAAAAACATCAAGCCAACTGATGTAGCATAGCTCCGTATGCTGTTGTTATGTCAGATTTTCAGATTTATGACATATTTTCGATATAATTCAGCTGCAGATTGAGATTTGAGTTGAGGGATTTAAACCGGTGCATTCTGGCAACCCAGAATTTTTACATAACCACCTATTCTGCTAGTGTACGTGTGCTGAAATTAAAATATTTACAGTCATAATGTCACAACACCATTAATCCACATGACGGATCGTTCTGAAAAGGGGATGGTATTTATCATTTTTTCTGTAACCGGAGGTCAGCTGGAGCCCTGTGGGAGCTCTGTGGGTACCAGTGGGATTTACCATTTACATTTGGACATGCTCTAGGGCACATCTCTATCTTCTTATCTCGTCTCTGCACTGGCCGCATACCCACATGCACCACCAGCCAGGGAAACATAAACACGCCTCGTCTCCATGCAGGAGAAAGATGAGCATCGCTGATTAATATCTGCAGAATTAGTCATACAAAGCAGAGGACATAACCTCTCTGCGGTAGTTAGCTGCTTGGGTTATTGTTCTCTTACAGTGCTTATAACTCTCTTAAAAACACAAACAGGCTGAATAATAAAACAATAACACTTAACAATGACATTTATAGGGATGCATAATCTCTACATAAGCCCTTTTTGCCAAACAAAAACATTCATAGAGGCTTAATTAAATAGCACAATGAAATGGTGTTTGTAGGGCTACATGACTCTTGCATAAGCTCTATGTTATTAACTCTTAATAATAGTGTTCATAGGGCTACATAACCACTACATAAGCCCTTTATGCCAAACAAAAACATTCATAGAGGCTTAATTAAATAGCACAATGAAATGGTGTTTGTAGGGCTACATGACTCTTGCATAAGCTCTATGTTATTAACTCTTAATAATAGTGTTCATAGGGCTACATAACCACTACATAAGCCCTTTATGCCAAACAAAAACATTCATAGAGGCTTAATTAAATAGCACAATGAAATGGTGTTTTTTAGGGTTACATGGCTCTTGCAGAAGCTCTAAGTTATTAACTTTTAATAATAAGGTTTATAGGGCTTCATAACCCCTACATAAGCCTTTTCTGATATACTGTACATAAACATCTTTAGAGGCTTAATTGGTGAATGGTGAAAATGGTGTTCGTAGGGCTATATTATACTTGCATAAGCCCTAATAACAACAGGCATAAACCTACATTAACAAAAGCATACTGTATACATGGTGATTAAGTGGACAAACCCTTAAGAAAGTGTTCATAGAGCTACATGGCCCCCATTTAAGTCCTTTCTCACAAGTGCTATAAACCTACATAGTCATTAAATATGTTTAACTAAGCACCACCTAAGAGTGCTGTAAATACAGCTACGTGACTAGTTGTCAGAAAAGGCATGCAGCTTGACTTAAGAGTGCTCATATGGGTTCATAACCCCCACATAAGCCTATGTCCTTTCTGAAATGTAGTGAACCTCCATAAACATTTATAGAGAATGAATTGAACAATAGTCATTTTAGGACTACACAAACCACACATAAACCTCATTTATCTGACATAAACCACTATAAACATTTAGAAAGGTTTATTTATTGAGGTGCAAACTGACATCAAGCTGACATATTGACATGTTGTTATGTCAGATTTTATATAGTTATTGTTGCAGCATTATGAGACAGTTATGTATATTGGACCTGGCTCTTAAAAAAAGTGACACTGCTCTGACATGCTATTGAAGAGTTATGTATATTTTCCCAATCCAGTGATTTGACTTATATGCTCACATCATCACCGTAATACCGGATGTACAAAATGCAAGCAATGAAGTCAGGGTCATGATGGTTTAATGTTAATTCATTGTAGTGTTATAACACAACCTTATGTTGTGCTATCTTATGTCACTTGACACAGGTGCTGACATCTGAAAAGATGAGACTTTAGAACAGCAGAGGCCTGTTGAAATTCGTTTCGATGATGTTACAAAGGGCTTATGTAGTGCTTACCAACATCAACTTTAAAGTGAATTACTTGCAGTGTAACAAAACTTTCCTACAGTTCTATTCAAGGGAAGAAATTAGAATTGAATGTAACCAAAAAACAAAGAAAATAAACCCCTCATATAACCAACATCAAAGTGCACCGCTTCCCCACGAGAGTCCATTTCCTCGGTTATTGTAGCGTGCCGCTGTCGTGAGTGATGTACAGGCACACAGGCTGTCCTTTGACCCCATATTACCAGTACATTAACCTTCTCAGAGATGCACCACTCCAGCCCTAAAACCCCTGACCCCGAGTCCCCTCTCCGGACTCCAGGGGGTCCCTCTGTTCCTCTCTGAACCCAGCATGGCCACTGCATTGTATTTGCTGCCTCTTTGTGTACGTTTCTCCAAAAAATACTCACCACGTACACCGTCGAGCCTCCCCCCTCCGGTGGGAACATGGCACTGTGTGATTCCTCAGCATGGGATCTTTCTCAGTGGGATACAGCGAGAGAGAGACAGCGAGAAAGACAGAGAGAAAGAGTTCAGCTCAAGTGGAGGCTGCAGGTACACCTCATGCCTCCTAGCAGGCGAGCTGCAGTGTCCTGCTGCTGGAAATTAGTCGTTGGCTGGCCTCTCTTTTTGCTGGTGTCAGGAGCGGGCCCCTGATGAGAGATTTGTTGATATGATAACTCAATTAGTCCTTAGGCTGTGAGACAAGGTGGCAAAGAGCCAGAGGGAGGCCCTGCCCCTGCTCTTGCCCCTGGTCCTTAGCCTCTCCTAAGGGGATCAGAGTTAGCACTGTAAATTGGTTAATTGGACGAACATTAAATAGCTTTAGCAGCAAGCAGGACCGACTCGGTCTGCAGTCACTACGTATAGATGCTGACTCACTACAACAGGCTTAATAAAGTCTCTGTCTAAAATTCTACATCCTGCTGAAGCTCTTATATACTTTGATACTGTAACATCTCAAACTTCTAGTTTAACACTTGACAGCATAACCATTTCCGTTTAGGAAGGAAATGACGATATACAGGTTCAATAAAAGAGTGGAATTTTATCATAACATTTTATATATACATATATATATATATACTATGTGAATAAATTATAAGTTACGATTCGATTATGATTTTATTATGATCTTTTATGATCCATATGATCAGCAAAATGTACACTACCAGTCAAAAGTTTGGACACACCTTTTAATTCAGTGTTTTTTGTTTAGGGATTTATTTTCTACATTCTAGAACAATCCTGGAGATTTCAAAACTATGAAATAACACACATGGACTTCAGTAATCCATATGTAACGACAACAAAAAACAGTCAGTTGTTATTTTAAGACACGAAGGTCAGGTGTTCTGGAATAGTTCTTACAAGGACAGTATTGTCAAGTGCATTTGCAAAACCCATCAAGCACCATGATGAAACTGTCTCACATGAAGACCCTCCCAGTAAAGCAAGACCAAAACTGACCTCTGCTGCAGAGGAGAAGTTCATTTAGAGTGACCAGCCTCAGAAATCACCAATTAACAGCACCTCAGATTAGAGGCGTTATGAAGGCTTTACAGAGCATCAGTAGCAGACATATCTCAATATCAACTGTTCAAAGGACATTATTGTGGATTTCAGCCGCCTTCAGCATTGTTTTACAATGTAGAGAGAAATAAACATCAGGAAAGACCATGGGATTAGAAGGTGTGTCCAAACTTTTGACTGGTAGTGTATACTGACATAATCACAATATCATTATATATATATATATATATATATATATATATATATATATATATATATATATATATATATATGTATGCTTTAAATCCTTAAAACTTTCTGATTTATTTTTATTTTTAGTATCGTTTTTGTGTCAAGAAAGCCTTTGTCTTCCACTCTCAGAGGCATTACAGTTCCTGTTTATGAAGGAAATCAAACATTTTACAAATAAAAAACATTTATGACATTTATTTTTTCAAGAAATTCCCGGACTAAATGTTGTTATAGAACTTTCACTGTCATATCAATATCTTACCTAAAAGAAGAAGATGAAAATAAAGAAGAAGAAGAAGAAGAAGAAGAAGAAGAAGAAGAAGAAGAAGATAATGATGAAGAAGTAGAAGTAAAAGTAGAAAGGAATGAAAACAACAACGGCAGCAGCAACTATAACAACAACAACAACAACAACAACAACAACAACAACAACAATAATAATAATAATAATAATAATATAAAGTTTAGAGGTTAAAGAAAAATGTAAATATTTACACCAAAGGTTTTTATTTAACCATTTATATACAAAAATATGTTAAAATATATTTATGTGCATAAAAAAAAGTTATATGTATTTTTTGTAATTTTTGAATGGACAAATAACTACATTTTTATTTGTTCATATTAATTATCATTAGCCAAAAAAGGGGGAAGGGTGTACAAACTTTTGCTCTGTTATTGTTTTGTCGTTTTATCTAGGCTTTTTGGGACTTTGTGAGATAATACATGAGATAATAATACTGGAGTGAATATTAAGACGCAATATTTTGCTAAAAACAATCCATCTTTATTTCTTAGCTTCTTGTTTTTATCCCAGACACTCAGACTTGTTTTGGATACGCTGCGCCTGCATGCTTTTACCTTACACCACCACCAGAAATAATTCAATTAATCAATTTAGGCTTTGAATCTCTCAGCACGTCTTTGTGAGCGTCATTTGCATCACAAAATGCGAGCATTCTGTTGCAGCCGAGGCTCTAGAACTTTCGATCCCTTTCATTTCTCCTGGTTTGGATGAAATATGCGAGCGTTGCGTGGGCTTCCCCATGGCTACTGAATACCAGCACTCATCACCACAGTGACTGCTGGATATGAGCTCATGGGCTCTGTTTAGAGCAGAAACATCTAAATCAGTCCCACTGAGGCAGTTTATCCATTACATTCACTCTCTGTGTAATATCTGGGTCATTAGCTGGAGCGCTGGTGCTGGACAGAAACTCCTCATATTTACACAAACACACAGTTTACACATTCTATAGCATTAATATAGAATTATGTTATTTAATGTGTGTTTTCTTGAAGTTGCAGAGCAGTACAAATAAATAAATAAATAAATAAATAAATAAATAAATCATTTATTTACGTATTTTATTCATTTATAGTTTATTCATTTGTATTTCATTTGTATCTTATATATACATGCAAACATGTATCTATTTGTTTATTTTACTTTTTTATTTGTTTGTTTGCTTGGCATTGGTCTGATCATCTTCTTAAGACCTTTCTTGATTTTTTTTAATATATTTTTTTCTTTTTTCTTTTTACTTTATTAATTTGTTTTATGTGCATTTACATGAATACATGAATGAATGCACACAATTATTTATTTATTTATTTATTTAATTTTTTATTGGCCCAGTCACCTTGTTGGACCTCTTTGACATATTATAATGTTCTAATTTTTTTATTCATTCATAATTTATTCATTTGTATTTGTATCTTATATACACATGTACCCATGTATTTATTTGTTTGTTTTACTTATTTGTTTGTTTGTTTGTTTGTTTGTTTGTTTTGTACTCTGATTGCCTTCTTAAGACCTCTTGGACCCACTATAATATTTTCAATGTATATATTTTTGAAATGATTTATTTTCCACGTTTCTGTTTTAGGTGGCTATTTTGTTTGTTTGTTTGTTTGTTTGTTTGTTTGTGTCTGTCATCAGTATTTGGTTTCTTTTTATTATTTGGTTTACTTTCTTATTATTTCTAGTTCAGTTCTTTCACTTCCACTCGGAGAAGTTTACTCGGAATTCATTTTTGTTTTGTTTTGATTCACGCTCGCTGTTCCTGACTCTGCTGATTTTACACCAGAGCTAATCTCATACCAGAATTTCCACCCTTCCACCTCCCCAACACACACACACACACACACACTCTCTCTCTCTCTCTCTCTCTCTCTCTCTCTCTCCTTCTGGCTGAAAGCTCCAGATGAAAGATATTGTCTTAATCAGGAAGCAGTTGACTTTTATTTGGCCTTCAACCTTTTAAATCATTTATTTCAATAATTTAACCTTAAATATATCTGATGCATATCAAAATTCTTTCTTTCTTTTTTTTCTTTTTTTTTACTCCAAAAGGCACCACGTACAAGGAATTAATTTGATCCATTTAGTACTGAACCGATTTTAGGAGCAATGGACAATGCTAATATTGACTCTGATACTGATTATTAGTGAGTTATAAGCCATCATAAAGCAGATTACATTAAAAAGTTAGACATCTAATAAACCAGAATGTTACACACTGATCATATAGATCTGTTCATAAATATATATTACATATAAATAAAGGATTATTCTGATTATTATTACTCCATTAAGTGTCACTCAGGCATATATCTACACAAAATGGTCTTTTTTTTAAAGTAAAAAACATTGTCAGATATTATTGTGAAAATAATAATATATATATTTTAAAAATATATAACATAACAAACCAAACCTACACAATTGCTGTACTTATTAAAGATTATAATATTGCAAGTTTTTTTTTTTTTTTTTTTACATCATTTTACTTCTTTGAGATCCTTTAATGCCTATTATTCCAGTTAGTACTTAAAGAAAATTAAAAAAAAATTAATTTGTATGAATTTAGTAAGCAGTAGAAACATAAACATCTGGATAGATTTTATATTCTAAAATATTTTCAAATATAAATTTATATTTTTAATATTGCAAATCATCTGCAAACTATGAACAAAGAGGATTAAACGTCTATATATTTAAAAAAAAAAAAGAAGTAAGATTTATTTAATAATGTTGAAATTATAAACGCATGTCACGTGTGTGAGAGCTGAGCAGCGATGTGATCTCGGTTGCTGATGACTTTGGAAAATATCGTTTTTATACATATTTTATTCTCTCATTCTTCAGTATAATATGATGAGTGTGAGTCATTGTGTTGTTGCAAAATACTGTTACGCCCCCTACTGGTGGTGATTTATTACCAGCTCACCTTCCCTTCACACAGATTTCATTTTTAACGAAAAGATTTTATGTGAAGGACATTTTTTGAATACGTTGTGAAAAATACGCAGAAAAACTGCAGGTGAACTTTTAAAAAATAATAATTACATTAAAAAAATATAACAAGTGAGATCATGCAAATAATGCTGGATTCAATCACATGAAAACGTTATAGATAGATAGATAGATAGATAGATAGATAGATAGATAGATAGATAGATAGATAGATAGATAGATAGATAGATAGATAGATAGATGTCTTCTGTGATGAATGAGGTTTAGAATACTTTCATATATTTAATACGTGACAAACAACTGAAGAAATATTCAATATTTCAAGAAATATGACATTTCATGGGTTTTTATTGACAAATATTCAAAAATCACCATGTTCAGAATGATTCATCCCCTTTATAATGCAGTGTTTCAATAATCAATAGAAAAGCCTTTGTTCTTAATGACGGCCTGGAAACTCTTCTTGTCTCCACAAGATTTCTACAGGTCTGCTGCAGAATGTTTCCCCACTCTTCCTTCACAAAAGCCTCCAGTTGTTGGAGATTGGAAAGCTTCCTAGCCCTGACCTGGATCTTCAACTCTCTCCACAAATTCTCAGTTGGGTTCAGGTCAGGGCTCTGACTTGACCACTCCAGAACATTTATGTTGTTATCCTTGAACCATTGCTTGACCACTCGCGCCATATGCTTCGGGTCATGATCCTGCTGGTGGGTGCAATTCTCTGGCAGGTTGAGCTTGTGTGATGACGCCACCAAGTTTTCATCAAGAATCTTGACATAGTCCTCCTTTTTCATGATACCATCTATCTTAACAAGGTTACCTGTACCACTGGCAGAGAAGCATCCCAATAGCATGATGTGACCACTGCCATGCTTGACCGTTAGGATGATATTCTTAGGACTGAAGGCTTCTCCTTTCTTACACCAAACATATGCAACATCCTCTGACCAGAGGATGGTTGACCAAAAGTTCGGATCTATTTCTAGGTGACCCCTCGCAAAGGCCAGACGCGCATCCCGGTGTCTCTGGGTAAGGAGTGGTGCCTTTCTGGGGTGATGTCCATGGAGACCACCTCGATGCAGAATTCACTGAATGGTGGATCTTGATACTGTCTCCCCTACTTGGTTGAGGGTGTCTATTAGAGCTTTGGTGGTGATACGGAGGTTGTTGTTTGCATTGCGGCAGATCCTTCTAGTGACACTAGAGGATGCTTCACACTTCCTGCCACGCCCATGCAGGTTTTTGACAGTGTTGAACATCTTGAACTTCTTCATGGTACTCCGTACGGTTGATACAGGGCCATCCAGTTCTTTCCAAATTGCCTTGTAGCCTTTGCCTCCACTATGGGCATTGACCACACGTGCCTGAAGATCATGACTGAGTTCTTTCTTCTTGGCCATGGTGACAGTGACTGAGAATAATGAAAGCTTTGCCCCCTTAATTATGCTATAAATATAAATATTATAAATTTACAGAGCAGGTGTTACCATTTAATGCTATTAGGCCTTAATTGTTTAATTTGATTTTAGTCACTGGAGTGTGAAACCACGTGCACTTTCACAAAAGAAGGAATTTTTTCTGAGATTGGGAATAGGGTTTGATTAATTTTGAACAGGCTCAGAAGAGAATCTCTGGCCATATCTATTGGTATACAAATGAAGTTTAGCTAAAACAGATGTGGGGTTGTGTGTAGCAGCTAATTGAATACAATGGAAGTTTCTCCAAAGTAGTTTTTATAAATGAGAACAAATTAAAAAGTATTGATTTGTCCAAGGGGTATGAATAATTTTGATAGACTGTAAACTGTAAATAGAGCACATGTAGGGAAAGAAAATGTGTGAAATGTAAAAGTGTTTAAAAATGTGAATCATTTTTATTAAACATTTCTCACTTGTTAAGTATTAGCTCAGTGGTTAGGATTTCAGACCCTGGTCATGTGAAGCTGCTAAGCCTGGGCCCGTGAGCAAGGCCCCTAACCCTCAGCTGATGGACATCTTGGCCTACAGGAGCGTGTCACTAAGGCATTAATGCACCAACACTGACACCAAGTGGCTGATTTAAGAAAAACACTTTTAAACTTGAAATATATGAAAGATTATTTTGTTATTTTATTATAACTAATTTGTTATTGTATTTTCAGATTTTTTTTATTTGTTATTTTTTTCGGATTTCTTTATTTTTAATATCAGTACAGGAAGTGATTCTTCGACACAAAATGAGAAACATATGCAGAAACATACAAAGATTTCTCTGCTAAAGGTCTGATAGATCTGTTTACAGCAGAACAGGACAGGGATTCACTACCAAACTGTCAAGAGCTTCAGGTGTGCGCTCATGAGAAAGTTCATGAGAAAGTTTATGAGAAAGTTCATGAGAAAGTTTGTCAATCACCTCATCAAATCAAACCTTTTATTCATCTTTAATATATCTCCTCTAACACACATTTACTGTTAGTTAAAATATTGGGGCTGATAACAAGGTCAACTGAAGCTTTCAAACAAAAATGTACTGAAGTCAGCCACTAGAGGGGAGCAGAGACATTTTAGAGTCTCTCTTAGTGTAGAAACATTTTACAGTTTACACATAACTTCACTATAGACTGCATTATAACTTCACTATGATGCTATAGACTGCATCATAACTTCACTATGATACTATAGACTGCATCATAACTTCACTATGATACTATAGACTGCATCATAACTTCACTATGATACTATAGACTGCATCATAACTTCACTATGATACTATAGACTGCATCATAACTTCACTATGATACTATAGACTGCATTACAACTTCACTATGATACTAAAGACTGCATCATAACTTCACTATGATACTATAGACTGCATTACAACTTCACTATGATACTAAAGACTGCATCATAACTTCACTATGATGCTATAGACTGCATTACAACTTCACTATGATACTATAGACTGCATTATAACTTCACTATGATACTATAGACTGCATCATAACTTCACTATGATACTATAGACTGCATCATAACTTCACTATGATACTATAGACTGCATTATAACTTCACTATGATGCTATAGACTGCATTATAACTTCACTATGATACTATAGACTGCATTATAACTTCACTATGATACTATAGACTGCATTATAACTTCACTATGATACTATAGACTGCATTATAACTTCACTATGATGCTATAGACTGCATTATAACTTCACTATGATACTATAGACTGCATTACAACTTCACTATAATACTATAGACTGCATCATAACTTCACTATGATACTATAGACTCCACTATAACTTCACTACGATACTATAGACTGCATCATAACTTCACTATGATACTATAGACTGCATTATAACTTCACTATGATACTATAGACTGCATCATAACTTCACTATGATGCTATAGACTGCATTATAACTTCACTATGATACTATAGACTGCATCATAACTTCACTATGATACTATAGACTGCATTATAACTTCACTATGATACTATAGACTGCATCATAACTTCACTATGATACTATAGACTGCATCATAACTTCACTATGATACTATAGACTCCACTATAACTTCACTATGATACTATAGACTGCATCATAACTTCACTATGATACTATAGACTCCACTATAACTTCACTATGATACTATAGACTGCATCATAACTTCACTACGATACTATAGACTGCATTATAACTTCACTATGATACTATAGACTGCATCATAACTTCACTACGATACTATAGACTGCATTATAACTTCACTATGATACTATAGACTGCATCATAACTTCACTATGATACTATAGACTGCATTATAACTTCACTATGATACTATAGACTGCATCATAACTTCACTATGATACTATAGACTGCATTATAACTTCACTATGATACTATAGACTGCATCATAACTTCACTACGATATTATAGACTGCATCATAACTTCACTACGATACTATAGACTGTATTATAACTTCACTATGATACTATAGACTGCATCATAACTTCACTATGATACTATAGACTGCATCATAACTTCACTATGATACTATAGACTCCACTATAACTTCACTACGATACTATAGACTGCATTATAACTTCACTATGATACTATAGACTGCATCATAACTTCACTATGATACTATAGACTGCATTATAACTTCACTATGATACTATAGACTGCATCATAACTTCACTATGATACTATAGACTGCATTATAACTTCACTATGATACTATAGACTGCATCATAACTTCACTATGATACTATAGACTGCATTATAACTTCACTATGATACTATAGACTGCATCATAACTTCACTATGATACTATAGACTCCACTATAACTTCACTACGATACTATAGACTGCATTATAACTTCACTATGATACTATAGACTGCATCATAACTTCACTATGATACTATAGACTGCATTATAACTTCACTATGATACTATAGACTGCATCATAACTTCACTATGATACTATAGACTGCATCATAACTTCACTATGATACTATAGACTCCACTATAACTTCACTATAATACTATAGACTGCATTACAACTTCACTATAATACTATAGACTGCATTACAACTTCACTATGATACTATAGACTGCATCATAACTTCACTATAATACTATAGACTCCACTATAACTTCACTATAATACTATAGACTGCATCATAACTTCACTATGATACTACAGACTGCATCATAACTTCACTATGATACTACAGACTGCATCATAACTTCACTATGATACTATAGACTGCATTACAACTTCACTATGATACTATAGACTGCATCATAACTTCACTATAATACTATAGACTCCACTATAACTTCACTATGATACTATAGACTGCATTACAACTTCACTATGATACTATAGACTGCATCATAACTTCACTATGATACTATAGACTCCACTATAACTTCACTATAATACTATAGACTGCATCATAACTTCACTATGATGCTATAGACTCCACTATAACTTCACTATAATACTATAGACTGCATTACAACTTCACTATGATACTATAGACTGCATTACAACTTCACTATGATACTATAGACTGCATCATAACTTCACTATGATACTATAGACTCCACTATAACTTCACTATAATACTATAGACTGCATCATAACTTCACTATGATGCTATAGACTCCACTATAACTTCACTATAATACTATAGACTGCATTACAACTTCACTATGATACTATAGACTGCATTACAACTTCACTATGATACTATAGACTGCATCATAACTTCACTATGATACTATAGACTCCACTATAACTTCACTATGATACTATAGACTGCATCATAACTTCACTATGATACTATAGACTGCATCATAACTTCACTATGATGCTATAGACTGCATCATAACTTCACTATGATACTATAGACTGCATCATAACTTCACTATGATGCTATAGACTGCATTATAACTTCACTATGATACTATAGACTCCACTATAACTTCACTATGATACTATAGACTCCACTATAACTTCACTATGATACTATAGACTGCATCATAACTTCACTATGATGCTATAGACTGCATTATAACTTCACTATGATACTATAGACTCCACTATAACTTCACAATGTGCTATAGACTGCATTATAACTTCACTATGATACTATAGACTGCATTACAACTTCACTATGATGCTATAGACTCCACTATAAATTCAGTATGATACGATGTATGCATGAATGATACTATGATATACTAGCTAATAATAGCTTCTTTGCATCATAGCCTACGAGTACACAAATTTATGCCAGTGTGTGAAAAGTTCACCAAAAAGGACAGGGCAGATTGGGGTAGTAGTAGTGTTCATAATGGAGGTGACAGTTATCACATTTGTTCCATGATCTTTTCCTCATGTGATCCAATACACAAAAAGGGGACTATTAAAGACCCATGTGACCATGTCCAACTTTTATTTTTATTTTTTTAATGCTTTTTTAGTAAACAGGAATTTCAGATTTTTACTATAATGGGGTTGTAAATGTACTTTTATCCTGGTATTCTGGCCTTCATACAGTGTAACATTGGAATCGTTATCATGTTTAATTGGTAAAATTATCAGTAAAAGGTAATATTTAATTTTTTTTTTTAAACCTAATTTAAACCTAAAAGAATCTATATTATATTATATTATATTATATTATATTATATTATATTATATTATGTTATGTTATGTTATGTTATGTTATGTTATGTTATATTATTTTATTTTATTTTATTTTATTTTATTTTATTTTATTTTATTTTATTTTATATATTATTTGAAGAGTTTCTATAAAGATAGAATGTACATTGTGTGGGAAACAAAATGTTGAAATCTGGGTGGAAAGCGAGGACTGAAACCTCAGTAAGGGAAGTGGTTCAATGAAAAATCACACCACACCTGCTGGTGACCCGGGGTCACACGCTGGAAAGGGAAGTTTTATAAGAAGTATATATATATATAATATGTTTCGAGAGAACAAAACTACCAACTGATTTAATCCAAGAAACAGAAAATAACTTTTAGCGGCCATACATTGGATTGTTAGGATAAAGCAAGAAAAGCTTAAATCATATTCACAAATCAAAACAGAAATATCAAGAATTACTTTTAACAACTGAATAATTCCATTTTATAGAATAACACAAAGCAAACAGGAAGAACACAACATAATCTGCAACCTCATCCAAATGCTTGAATTTATTAAACATTTTAAAAGACAGTTTTTCATCCAAATAAAAAAAAAATACTGAAATCATGACAGTGTAAAAGTATCATTTAAGAAAGCAGCAAATTTAAAAAGTTAAAATAATCATTTTTCAATAAATTTACAATGCTGTAGCTTTTTTCAGAAACCTAAATTTTGTAATAAAATTCTAAAAGAAATGACAAACACTACTGATAAGAAGAAAATTCATCATAATGTCGCAAGCATTATTAGTTCAGCAGGAACGATGTGTTTTAGATCATCACTCTGATTCCCTCAAACAAAAAGCCAGTAGAATTTTTTAAATAATGAACACGACTTTAATGCATTTTTAATCCTAAATACAATCAACAGAAATAAAAAGCCGAAGTTATAAAAGCTATAAACCTGCGAGGATCCTGATGCATCCAGAGATGGACCAGCTCCAGCTGGGTTCTGTTTCGTGAGGATTTGGGGACATCAAAGCAACGATGCCGACCCTGTGTGGACTTTGAGGACGACAACAACCTCCTAATTAATACTGTACATGACTGTAGAAAGGACATTGTTCATAATCACACTCTCTGATGTTTATAATCATTTATAATCACACTCTCCGGGCTCACCCAAATGAGGATGCCATATCTCATGCTCACATCTCATACCATCTAAGGGAGTTTTTCCTCACCACAGTCGCCTCAGGCTTCTCATTAGGGATGATTTCGTCTAACATCTAGCACTTTTTACACTATGTTTTTTGTTTCTTATGTTCTGTAAAGCTGCTTCGAGACAAAGTCCATTGTTAAAAGCGCTCTACAAATAAAATTGAATTGAATTGAACAAAACAATCTACACCACAGAGAGTCACATGACTTCAACATCACCACCACTACACTGCAACTTTTTCAGTCTTTAATTGAAAACATGTTAAAAATAAAACACACACACACACACAGACACACACAGTGCTCTTTCTGTGGAGGAATCTGAATGAATGACCATGTGGAGTGTGTAATTAGTAAAAACTCATCGAGGCTGTATCTGAGTTTTCCTGTTCGTTCTGATGATGTTTAACGTCTCAAAAAACCCTCTGGAGTCCTGTTTAACCACTTGTTCACATCACAACTGCCTTTTTCAAGACATAAAAAACGATTAGAGTGCTATTACTGGTCTAGTTTATGTTGCAAAATAAAACGTGAAAATGTCTTAAACAGTTCCTGGTTTTAGGACTGATTCCTGCAGAGCTCTGTAGAATTACTGTAGAATTATATTACAGGTGTAACACTGTATAGTAGCTTACTGTAACACCCCATGCCTCTGGCTTGCTCATTAGAGATGAGTATAATTTTTTGTATCTTTCTGTAAAGCCAATTTCCATTGTTAAAAAAATGCTATTCAAATAAAATTGAATTGAATTAAACTGAATAGATACACAATCTGTCCGATTTCCTTAACATCAAGCTTGACCATGCTTCTTAGTCATTTTGTAACCATCACTAAAATTAAAATGATTTCATTGTCGACAAATTCGTCCTTTTCTGGTCTATTTTTGGTCAAAATATTTCATAAATAAATAGAAATACTCGATCTAATATCTAAGGTCTAAGGTTAGCTGTCATTAAATTACACATAAACCCGTGATTTTCTCATTTTGACTTGACAAGAAACAGGAATGCTGCATCCTTCAAGCAAAAAATGAAAAAATAATATGATGGAAGATGATGGAAATGGGGCAGAGCTTCCAGAGGGTCATTTATTATTCACATATAGATTTTGTTTTAAAATATGGGTGCTCTTTTATCCCATCGCTTGATGATTGATGTTGGTTATTAGGAGAATAAAGTCGGAAAACAAAACGAAAAGTGGTTAGTGTGGTATGTTTCGACTGCCCCGTCGTTTGTTTGTCCTCCAGCAGATGGCACAGATGCTGATAGTCGCAATAACTGCAGTGCAAACCACAGCAATAATGATCATGTGTATGTTCCAGCGATGGTTGGTGAGGTCTTCGTTCTCTGAGACTGAAGTGGGAGGAATTTTCGAAGCACCTAAAGTGGTGGATTCAGTAGATGTTTGAAAGTGATCATCTGAAAGGTTGATAATACTCATGTTCATCAACCATGCTGGACTTGAGCACTTGAGGGATGTGGTGTCATTTACTTTAGCTTGGTACTTCAACAGCCAGTCTCGGAGTGGTACGATGTGACGGTCGCACCTCCAGGGGTTTTCAGAAAGCACAATGTTGGAAGCATTGGTCAGTGAGCGTAAAAGCTCCTCTGATAAATGCAGTAGAGAATTATTTTGAAGCCTCAGCTGCTGTAAGTAAGGAAGATCATGGAGAAGCTTCCCAGGAAGTTGATGAATCTGGTTGTTTCTCAGAGATATGTTAGCCAAATTAGGAAGCCCTCTGAACACTCCTTCCTCGAGGCTCGTCAGGTGGTTGGACTGTAAAGAAATCTCTTTCAGCTCAATCAATCCACTGAAGGCACCGGGAGAGATGTATGAGATCTGGTTCCTGCTGACCACCAGAAGTTTTAAATGAGTTAAATTGCTGAACACGTTGTCATCAAGACGAGTCAACTCATTGTCGTAAAGCCACAGATCCTGGAGCAGCGGCATGGGGCCGAAGGTTTTGGGAGACAGCGTCTGCAGCTGATTATTGTAAAGTGAGATCTGCTGTAGATTTGGCAAGTTCATGAAGATACCTTCAGGAAGATAAGTCAGCCTATTGGTAGAGAGGTAGAGCTTTTTCAGCTTCTGTTGATGCGTGAAAAGTTCTGAAGATAAGTTTTTGATGATGTTGTTCTGAAGATGCAAAGATTCAAGGTCCCCCAGGTGCTCAAAGGCATTGCTTGGTATCTCCTCCAGCTTGTTCTGTTTAAGGGACAAAAGCTTGAGCTTGGAAAGTTCACGGAAGGTCCCTGGGTGCAGGTTGCTGATCTTGTTTTCCTGCAACGTGAGGGTCTCCAGGTGAATCAGACCCTGAAATGCCTTCTGTGGAATAGACGTCAGCATGTTTTTCTTAAGGTCTAATGATTTCAGGGCCTGAAGAGGAGCAAACAGGTTCTCTGGTAGAGAAGATAGCTCAGTTTCTGAAAGCGTGAAGCTGATTAGGTGGAGTGTTTTGTCAAAGGTGTGAGGTTGCACTTCCCTTATTATTGAAGCCGAAACTTTCAACCTTGTAAGAGATTGAGCGAATGCTTCAAAATCAGATGGTTTCAGTGAGGTGATGTTAGTCTGAAAAATAACCAGAGCGCTCGTATTGACGGGAATGGGCGAAGGAAAATCTTGAATTTCATATCCATTGCACAAAATGTCTGTGTTTTTGCACTGGCAATGCTCTGGACATCCCCAGACAACTGCATTTACAGCACAAATGCACAGGATTATATACTGTCCAAGATCCATGGAGTCCTGAAAGGGAAGAAACCATTTTTAGTTTAAATTTTTTATAACAATTTTTTTTATAACAGTTTATGGTCTTATACATTCAAATATTTCATGCTATATGGTCAGAAAGCATAAACCATATATTATATATATTTATATACAGAGACTGTGAGCCTGGCCAAAACTGGGACGTCTGCCTTTACATGCATATGAATGTAGTATGGAGTTGTCCCGCCCTTTACAGCTATAATAGCTTCAACTCTTCTGGGAAGGCTTTCCACAAGGTTTAGGAGTGTGTTTATGGGAATTTTTGACCATTCCTCTAGAAGTGCATTTGTGAGGTCAGGCCCTGATGTTGGCCTGGCTCACAGTCTCCACTCTAATTCATTCCAAAGGTGTTCTATGGGGTTGAGGTCAGGACTCTGTGCAGGTCAGTCAAGTTCCTCCACACCAAACTCACTTATCCATGTCTTTATGGAGCTTGCTTTGGTCACTGGTGTGCAGTCATGTTGGAACAGGAAGGGGTCATCCCCAAACTGTTCCCACAAAGCATGAAATTGTCCAAAATGTCTTGGTATGAAGCTGAAGCATTAAGAGTTCCTTTCACTGGAACTAAGGGGCCGAGCCCAACCCCTGAAAAACAACACCTGAACTCAATGATGTGGAGGGGTGTCCCAAAACTTTTGGCAATATAGTGTACTTTGATTCAAACCAGAAACTGTCATGTGCATTATTAATGATGTGTAATGTGGAAAGGTGTGACTGATACACACACACACACACACACACACACACATTACCCATAACAGCAGCTGGTGGAGACAGACACCACTCCAGATCTATCAGATTGTCTTAATTGTATTATTGTTTACTTGTGACTGGCAAATTTTGCTACTCTACAGAGCATGCTAGTTACCTCAGGGGACTCTGACCCAATCCCTGATAGCCTCTTTCTTCTTAAAATACTTTATTATACAATCGTAATGACCACTATTTTGAAAAACTCAAGAAAATCTCCTGACGCAGGCTTTATTTTCTGTAAATAATCAATGTAGACTAGCTATTTTAGACAACTTGTGTCTCCATCATGTAGGTAGCCGCTTCACACAGGTCCGATCAAGACGTTGTGGGACATCGTTGGTCTAATTAAAACCCCATACCTTCTCTTTAATGACAGAAAAGTCATCAAAGCCATACATCTGTGGCTATTTTATGTTTTTATGTTGGCTTGTTATTTAAATCGGCGTGAGAGTATGAGACAGATCCTGAATGCTTGCTGCTAACCCTGTTATTATTTTTCAGCTTTTAAGTATGGTTCTGATGAACGAGGAACATATTGAAATCATTCCCGTGTCTGGAGCAGGAGGCTTTTACATGGTTGTAATGGACTTTAACAGGAAACATGGCGAACACACAACATGCACAACACACTTATTAACAAAGGACGTTCAGCAACATTTTGCTAAAAAATGAAAGTGTTATGTCTCCTATGTATGGAAACATCACATGATTACAAACATACCTAATATCTCTCTCTCTCTCTCTCTCTCTCTCTCTCTCTCTCTCTCTCTTTTTCAAGCTATACGTCTCAGTCCCGAGCTCTCAGTGTTCCCAGTTCCCAGTGTGACCAGTTATTCTTTCTGGACCTGCCTGATCCATCCAGACGCTCTACCCCCGGTTGGAATCTCGTGTCTTGGTGGTGTTCACTGCTGCTGGGGATAGATCTGCGTGGACCTTGACCTAGGGGAATGCCGTGGATAGAACCACTCGGAGACCGGAAACCCATCCCTAGAAACCTATTTCTCCATTTCTGAATTAGTGCTAAGTCTCTAATCAACTCAGAAACTACACTGACCTATCAGTTCCTCAGGAGCTCTCGGCTGCACAATTCCTCATTTCTATAAACTGTTGTAGAAAGGATATTATTTACATGTTCATTATTTACTGTCCAGTTTCACCCAGATAAGGATGAGATTCCTTTCTGAGTCTGGTTCCTCTCAAGGTTTCTTCCTCAGATCACCTCTCACCACCATCGCCTCAGGCTTGCTCATTAGGGATAAATGTTAGGGATTAATAGTAACTTATCTTTAAACTATATGTTTCAGTACTTCTGTAAAGCTGCTTTGAGACAACGTCCGTCGTTAAAAGCGCTATACAGATAAACTGAACTGAATAGATTTACCTGAGTACATTCAAGTGGTCATGATCTCTCATGTGACAGATGGATTTCCACCACAAATAACAACGAGCTCACACTATCACACTAAGAACAGGCTCTAATGCACGATAATTTCCTCCTCTACCATTCCTTCTACACCCTTCCATTAGCTAACCAGTACAGAGTTTTTGGAGGTGTGAGCGGCTGCCATGTGCAACAACAAACAGGAAATGAAACTAGACATCTTGATTGCAATCAAGAAGCCGAACAGACTGTTTCCTCCTTGTGGGTTGGGTTCACGGCACGTGTTTTTTTATTCCAGCATTTTAAACTTTTAGAAATATTCCTAATGTTTAATTCATTTTGAATAAGTTGTAAAAGTTAACCAAGACTTTACTCTCTAAGTATTATTCACTTATACTGTACAGATCCTCACCTTCAGAAAATATCAGGCTTCTTCTTCTTCTTCTTCTTATCTTTAACCCCTTGTCTGTATAAAACTGGACTCCTTCCTGGTCTTTTCCTTAAACAGCTGCAACGTTTTCTCCAGATTCCAGTTAGCATCCACACACTCCCCCAGTTATTTCCACATCTGCAGGTCATCAGCGCCAGGCTCTTTAAAAACCCCTCACAGATCCCCACCCACATTATTTCGAAATGACTCAGGGAAAATCCTGGGTTTGAGTCCCTCCCTCTGACACGGCTCTGAAGATGCAGGATGCCGACGGACGTTTTTTAACATTTTACAGGCTACACTAAGACCAGTATGTGGTCACTTCTGAGTAATTTAAAGCTGGGTTCTGGTTTCCTTTCTGGATTGTTTTTGAGAATAAACATCAGGGCCGAGAACGAGCGAGATGAGAAACGCCCTGTTCATTAACTTTTTATCTTATCGCACAAATATGAAGCGTTGTCTAAAAACCTTAGGAGAGGATAAATGGTAAACTTTCACTGGCTAGAAATTTCCAGGAAAAAATGTAAACATATTGTAATGCATTATACATTATACAGTCATATCCATTTTTCTGGTCTAAAAAAATGTTAACGATGGCGTACAGCTCCACCACTGCACTGACGAATTCTGGATTCTGATTTAATCTCAAATATATATATTTTTTAATTAAATTTTCATAGAAATGTTGACAATAAAACCTTCTTGACTTGACATAAAAAAGTTATTATAAATTTCTACCTCTAATAAATAATTTTTGCGAATTCTTAACTGGTGTTATTAATTTTTCTATAAAAGCTCTGACAGTGTCTCGCTCCATACATTGTTTCCATAGCAAAGGATCTTTAACATGACCTTGTATATGTATTACACTGCAAACAAACAGATTAAAAATGTGTGTAATCATAGGGATGGTAAATTTTTCTGTTTATTTTACATTTTTGGAAGGAGTCTCCAGCGTGAGCACTTTGGAAAGTTTTTCAGCATGGGAGAGTCATCAGAGCCAAAGAGTTTATATTTTGTTGTTTCTCTGTATCATGACACATCATGACAGTGTTTGTTCCAGTCTTTACTTTTGTTTATTGACGATTTATAGCTTGAGAAAGAAAAGGATAACCGAACTAACTAACTAACTATCTAACTAACTAACTAATATAACTGATAAAAAGTATGAAATGATGTTCTTTAATAAATTTTTAAAAATGTTATTCCTGGCAAATTGTTGTTAAATAATAGGAATAAATTATTTTGAGACTTTGTTCTAGTAGGAAAATAAACTGTAGACTAATAACAATGTCTTGTTTCTTAAAAATAACATTTTAATACATTGTTCTGTAATAAAATAGATTTCATGTCCCCTGATCATACTGTAAATCTCTATCTGACAACTGATTCAGCTTCAGCACTTCCCATTCCTGCCTGCTTAGAATGAAGTAATTATGGAATATTTGGAATGACGTGCTTCCTTGTTCTTCCCAGCAAGCTTGTGTTAGACCTCGATGGCCCTCATCTCGAGGATGCTGAGGAGGAAAGACACACTTCTGAGTCACGTACACACTGTAACGTCCCTTTCACAGCACACAGCTTCTCTACACTGCCATCAGAATGGAAAATGTGAAGTATTAAAAAAAATAAAAAACATTCATCTATTACTGGAAAAAGAAATACAGATCACGGAGAGAGGTAATGCATGTGTCAGCTTTCAGATACGATAAATGGAGCCAAGAGGAAAAAAACAGGAAGTGCACTATCTACAAAGGCAATAAATCAAAGATTGAAAAAAACATTAAACACAAAGCTATACTCATTGCTTTTATACTTACTGCTAATACGCAGACCAATAGTTTATTAAATGTGTATTTATATAACATCTCGACCTGCAACGCCACACCATTAGAGGGTTTTTAACCACTTCTGTCCATCCATCCATCTTCTATACCCGCTTTATTCCTAATTGGAGCCTATCCCAGCACACATTGGGTGAAAGACCCTGGACAGGTCACCTGTCCATCACAGGGCCACACACACTCACATGGACAATTTAGAATTACCAATCAACCTAACATACATGTTTTTGGACTGTGGGAGGAAACCAGAGTACCTGCAGTAAACCCACGCAAGCACGGGGAGAACATGCAAACTCCACCCAGAAAGGCCCCTGCCTGTTCGAACCCAGGATCTGAACCCAGGACCTTCTTGCTGTGAGGCAACAGTGCTAACCACTAAGCCACCATGCTGCCCTAATCACTGTTTTCGGCTATTTAAACAGCATGGACGCTAGGATTTAACGCAAAGTATTGTTAGCTTGTCCACTTACTGAGTCGATTCCAGACTCAAACGTGAACCTCATCCTCATTAGAGTGAGATTATGAATAATGTCCTTTCTACATCTGTTCCTTCTATAGTCGAGTGGAGTCGTGTAACCAGGAGCTTTTGAGCAATTTATAAATCAGCAGAATTTCTGAATTCATTATAGATTTAACACTAATTCCTTCCTGCCAAAGCCAGCAAATGTTCAGTGTTCAACAAGCATCCTCCAAGATATATAACTCTATATCTCCTAGACTGCTAATTGTCATAAAGTAGCAAGTAAAATAAACGTATACAAATGTACAGTGAGCTAAGCAGCTAGTTAACCGTGTTATTCACCACGGCTACGATTATGCAATGTGTTTAATCAAAAGAGGAGCAGCAGAGATCGGGATAGAGGGGAAGGACCAAGAAGAAGAAGATGGAAAAGGAAAGAGTAGATAATTTAAAAAGACAAAGAAAGAATGGAAGATGAGAAGAGAGAGAAATAGCGATGTGGTGAGAGTAAGGGAGGGAGAGGTGACCACTGATACAGATTTTTATTTACTAATTTCTTGATTAACTTATTATAGTTTGCATCAGTTAGTCGGCTCTTGTGTTGCTCTAAATATTTGTGTGGTTTTTATTTAAGAAAAACAAGAAATTATAATGTAAACAAAGAAGAGTTTCATAGAGAGCTCCCTCTGGTGGACACGAGAGGAAATGTCCAAACAGGATACTCCATATACACAATATATTATGCTTATGTTACACATCTAAAGTTCTGTATTTGTGTCTCTGTGTTTAGAATCTGCTTAAAATATTAATCCTTATTTTGAAGGATTTTGAAACAGCTTTAAAACTGTAATTCTTTATTCTTTTTTTAACACACACTGAAGAACATCATTGAGTAAAGTATAGTTTAAAAGTTTCTCACACGTCTGTGTTTCCCCTTATGCCTCATTAAAGTGTTACCTAATATCTGGATGAGTGAAAAACCCAGATGTGAACCCAGATGACCCAGATGTGAACCTTGAACTTCCACATTCAGACAATCTTGCAGGAAACAGAGACGTTTCGCAAGATCTAACTGTCAGCATGTTCAGTTGCATGCATCATTTCCTGTCATTATAAACCACTTTCTATTCAAAATATCACAAGGATCACAAATAGACGGCACGATACTGTGTATACGCCAAAGGTCAAAAGTTAACGGATGTTTACACTCACTGAGCACTTTATTAGGAACACCTTCACGTTTTTTATCCACACAGGCTGCTCAGGTGCTTGTTCAGTCTCTGGTCATTTTGAGACTGGACTACTGCACCTCTCTACTGGCAGATCTACCTCTGAATGCAATAGCAGCTCAGCAAATGCCTGAGATCTCCCATGCCACCCCATTGCTGCACCTCCACTGGCTTTGAATAGCTGCATCAGATTCAAAACACTGACACTGACCTTAAAGCTCTTATCAGTCCTCACACTGCACCTCGCTCCCTCAGATCTACTAGCGCTGCTCCATTGGTCCCACCATCTCTCAGGGTAAGAGGTAGATATACATCAAGACTCTTCTCTGTTCTGGCACCGAGGTAGTGGAATGAACTTCCCCTAGATCTGACCGCCTTCAAACAACCTCTTCCTGAAACACTTAACCTAGCTCTTATTTTCCCTGTTTGCTTCATGTATTGTTGTGTGTTGTTTTAAAAACCTCCTCCCAGCAGTTGTTAAGCTGATGATGTCCTAAGTCTGTGACCTATTGGACCGGTGTTAATGTTTTCAATGATAAAGATTTCTAAGCACTTCTGGATAAAGCGTCTGCCAAATACCAGAAATGTAAATGTAAATGTAATGATCTTATCAGCCAATTGTGTGGCAGCAGCTCAGTGCATGAAATCCTGCAGATTTAGGTCAAGAGCATCAGTTAATGTTCACGTCAAACATCAGAATGGAGAACACTGAGATGTGGAAGATGTTTAGATTGTGAACCTGAAAATCCTGCAGGATTTGGGTGATGTGATCACGCACTCATCAGGGAGCAGAATCTCTGAGAAATGTTTCTAACGTTGTAATATTCTTGCCGTGAAGAAACAAAGCTGGTATTTTTTGTAACTAATATTTTATTTATAACATACAACACATTTATAACATTCAGTACACTTTTATAGTATAGTGTAGTATAGTATACACTGACCAGGCATAACATTATGACCACCTGCCTAATATTGTGTTGGTCCCCCTTTTGCTGACAAAACAGCCCTGACCCGTCCTGCACTGTGTATTCTGACCCCTTTCTATCAGAACCAGCATTAACTTCTTCAGCAATCTGAGCAACAGTAGCTCGTCTGTTGGATCGGATCACACGGGTCAGCCTTCTCTCCCCA
>NC_080720.1:3463351-3495851 GCF_019097595.1 Hemibagrus wyckioides
TCGTTAGATATTCAACTGCTGACAGGTTTTCTTTTGTCTCTCCGTAGTAACTGCTTTATCCTGGTCAGGGTTTTAGCCAGGGTCTTACCTAGGGGTAATTATTAGCATCGAACCCTAACCGTAACCTACAGGCATTTGTTAGGAGGTTGGAGAAAACCCATACTGACATGCCTTCAGAGCTGGTGTCTGCTTTCTGTTACAAACCTCATGCGGTAACTCAATTATATAGACACATCATCATCATCATCATCATCATCATCACAGTCCAATATTACAAAATCAGGCTGCACACAGAGATAACAGTAAACAGCTAGCCAGCTAGCATGACCTCCTTAGCTGTAAAGTACCTTTAGCGAGAAATCGATTGACGTGAAGGTGAAATGACATCTGATTTATTTAATCTACTGCTCACATAAGTTTCTCCATATCTAATGCTGTCTACGTCGAGAACATTATAGGTTTCCTGTAGATGTTAGGTTTAAAACCAAAACCAGGACATCACAGATCGAATCATTTCAACGTAGCATAAAATACAAATGATTTTCAAGTGGGTCTTTGGATTTATTCATCAGAATTTGACCGGATGATGAAAAGTAGGAGCTACTTCAGGGTGAAAAAGTAAAATCCGACCAAGCTTCTGAGCTAGCAAGGACAAAAGATTTGATTTCAGGTTGATTTTTATATGGTATTGAGGCGACGTTCATCCATGTTCATGTTCCCGGGTTTGATCCTGAAGTTTATTTATACTTCTTTATACTTTTTACATTGTGTGTCTTTCCATGTGGATTTCTGCTGGGTTCTCCAGTTTCCTCCCACAATTCAGTGCTAAGATAAATGAATAGATGTGGGCACTGACCTCTATTCACCCCAAAATGGGTCTAGGGTCTTTTTCCAGCCCTCAGTTTAAGTCTTAGCTCATGAGATCCTCAGTTTTCTGTTCTTGGCTTTCAGGAGAGGAACCTGATGCGATCTCCTGCTGTTGTAGCTTCATCCACGTCCAGCTTTGATGTGTTGTGTGATCTGAGATGCTTTTCTGTTCAGCGCGGTTGTACAGATTGATTATATGAGTTACTACAAACTTCACTCTGGCCGATCTCTCTTTTTCACCCCATTCTGTGTAAACTCTAGAGACTGTTGTGTGGTAAAAATCCCAGGAGAAGATCAGTCGTTTCTGAAACACTCAAACTAGAACATCTGGAAACGACAATCACGCCACGGTTAGATTCACAGAGATTTTTTCCTCATTCTGATGTTTGACGTGAACATTAACTTGATGCATTGATCTGCTGCCACATGATTGGCTGATCAAATAACTGCAGGTGTTCCTAATAAACTGAACCCTGAACGTATATATATATCTATATATATCCAAAGGTAAGTTTAAATTTTCTGCCATTTTTCAACTCGGACTATTATACCGGAATTACTGCAGTTCTCAGAAAGCAGGAGAAGCGATCGGAGCGCCTCACACACCGAATTGTTCCACGTGGCCTCGGGCTGAAATGGACGTGAGGCTTCTAATTACAGTCTCTGTTATAAATGTTTCCCTCATGAGAGCCGGGAGTTATGTCGCTATGACACGCGCTCACTGGGGTCTGCTAACCAGGGCAAAGGAAACACAGTGAGCTCCTCCACAGTAATCCATTTTTATGCCAAATACTTGGGGCTGATGGAGCAATTCGGTCATTTTGGTCACGTTCTACTTCTTCTACTTCTTCCTTCTCTGATCGAATCATAAGTAGTTTATAGGACAGGTGGTAAATATTTGGTAGGAATGATCACAAACTGTCATTTGCTATGTATCTTTCTGCTCAGGTGTGTGTGTGTGTGTGTGTGTTCAGTAGATCACTCTGTGTCATGCTGATATAGGAAAATATTCAATGACAAGGTGATGAAATAGAGTTGATTATTTTCCTATAGGTTAAATGTACCTATTAAGGTGAGTTTTTGAATGTAATGAATTCTATCTTAATTTACTTTATTCATTTGAAATAAGGTTATATATTATTATATGAAGATTTAAGATAATTTTTCCTGCTGAAATCAATGTCTTGTGCTCTAACAAAATCCCTCAGTGTAGATTTGGTGAGCTGAATTTTATTAAAATATTTTTTATTCCTCTTATTTCAATTCAATTCAATTCAGTTTATCTGTATACAGTGGACATTGTCACACAGCAGCTTTACAGAAGTATAGAAACATATAGTCTAAAGTTAAGTTACTATTTATCCCTAAGATTTATCCCTAATGAGCAACCCTGAGGCAACGGTGGTGTGGAAACACTCCCTGAGATGATCTGAGGAACAAACCCTGAGAGGAACCAGGCTCAGAAGGGAAGCTCAGTCTCATTTGGGTGACACTGGACAGTAAATAATGTAAATGTTGATAATGTCCTTTTTACAACAGCAACCAAGAGCTCTTGAGTAACTAATAAGTCAGTGTAGTTTCTGAGTTCATTATAGACTTACCACTAATTCCTTTCTACTGAAAGCTGACCGATGCGACAGAAATTCAAAGACGGCGTGATAGTGTCCGAGTGGTTCTATATCACAACAATTTGTTAATGCTTATTAACCTACTGTTATCCGTTTAAAGTAACACTGAATGTTGAGGAACGTCTACAAAACAAGTTCCTCTGCACCAGTGGAAACTCCTTTTTTGTGAAGATGTTGGAAATCTTGCAGCTTGACCTCTGACTGTGACACTACACTATTTCCCTTTTTGTGAATTGAACTTTGGGATGAATAAAGTATCTATCTATCTATCTATCTATCTATCTATCTATCTATCTATCTATCTATCTATCTATCTATCTATCTATCTATCTATCTATCTACAGACTCCTTCTGTAAATAGTAAACAATCAGTATTAGTTGAAGAGGAAGGGAATAAGCTGTTACTATAGCAACGATAATGCATTAGCAATAGCGAAAACAAGCATCCATTTTCTATACCCGCTTTATTCCTAATCAGGGTCATGGGGATCTGCTGGAGCCAATCCCAGCATACATTGGGCGAAAGGCAGGGGTACACCCTGGACAGGTCCGAAAACAAGCACATTAATATAAACCTGTGATTTTTTGCTACGCTAATACAGTCCAAGAGCTGGTTTTATAGAACATTAATCAACACCTTCTAACCAATCAGAATCAATGGTGTGGTATAAAGGATCTATTGTTGTTAAAAAACAAGTTCATGCTGTGGTAATGTAAACTATAACGCAGGAACTAATGTTAGTCAGGAGGACTTTAGTGCTAAACAAAGCAAGCAACAAAGCCCACGTTGGTTTTCCCTGACCTTCCTCCTTCATTCCGATGCCTTTCGGATGGTGTCAAGCATCAGATTTGCAGCGTAATCTGTTTACAGTAGGCTGTTCAGCAAGGCCTCAATGAGGGAAAAAAGGAGGAAAGGTGAGTGCCATCAGCGCTTTGGGCTTAAATGACAGGTAAATTACAAGTTAAGTGGAGAACACCGGCTTTTAACAAGAGGCTTCAGGCTCCTGCAAATCCTCCTTAGTCTCTAATCTGAATACAAAAGCCGAAGGAGGAGACGGATTAAATTTGACCCCTGAATGAGGCATTTGTTCCCGCTAAAGTCCCACTTTAGCCAGGTTTCCTATCCCTTTTGTGTGTGTGTGTGTTTTTTTAATAAAAACAATGAATTCTCTTCGGTCGCTCATTTTCCCTAGGACAAAAGGGAACACTGAGTGTCTCGTTCCCTCCCCTCGCGCTCCTCTTTTACAGAAAGACTGTTTATTTAATTGGGGATGAAAAGGCATAACGCAGCGTTGCTATCGGCAGCAAAACAAATCCGGCCTTCTTTAGCGGTTAGCAGAAGGCTGAAAGCGGAGACAGGCCTGGAGAAAAGCGCTTTTTCGGGTTGTCAACGTTTTAGAGGCTTAGAGTCAGAGCGATCCAGGCTCAGGACGGAGGAGTCGGGTGTTAGAGAGGCAGAGTGACTCCTGATAGAAGGTGTTTGCAGCTCAAGTCGAGCAGAATCGTCCTCGCTCCTGGGAAGAGGAGAGAGATAATTGATTCTCAAAAAGTTTTCCTGTACAGTTGCAGGTGTGATTGGATTTAACACACACACACACACACACACACACACACACATGCATTGTCAGTTAAGCAGCTGCAAGAAATCTGAGTGGAGATGAGTCTTACAAGTCCTACACTCAGGATCAGCATAATATTGGTGTGTGTGTGTGTGTGTGTGTGTGAACCTGCACAAAATAATGCTGTGGAGAAAAGTAATGACACACACACATGCACACACACACAGCCCTGCAAAATGGTTTCAGGGTGTGAATTATGGAACATGCGACCCTGCATACACTAACCCTAATAACTAACTCTTAATGGATAGTGATGTGTTCAAATGGACTTCAAATGGCGCTGTCCTGTGGGATCACACACACACACTCACACACACACACTCTCACACAAAATCTCCGCTAGCTTAACGACAAGCTAATGATTTAACTAGCATGTAGCTTTCACAATCTTTTATACCACACAAAAGAATCAAAATCATGAACATTTCTCTCAGATGTGATAATCAAATGAGAAAATATTACTATTATGTACATTTACATTTACTGAACATTGAGCTCTAACATGTATGTAGCTAACATCAACAGTGTTGTGGTGAAATGGGACTCTTTCTTTCTTTCTTTCCTTCTAATCTTTATTTCTTTGTTTAATTCTCTACTCTTTCCTTCTCTTTGTCCTTTCTCTTTCTCTTTATCCCTCTCTTAACTCCCTCTCACACTTCACTTTTTGTTTCCTTCCACATTCCCCTCTCTCTCTCTCTCTCTCTCTCTCTGTCTCTGTGATGTACAGCAGCTCTGGGATCATTTCTTCAACTGTAGCTCCTGACTTGGTCCTGTGTGTGAGACGGTGCTCTCCAGATATAGTGTGTATTTTTTTTACTAATACACACACACACACACACACACACACACACACACAATTCTTCAATGCTGTTAGCCCTCAGGCTGCTTCTTCACACTATACTAATGACCTTCATAATAAATCTCCATCTCTCTGACTATCTTGAGTTTCAGTGAGTGGGGTTTATACACTTCTTTCTGTGTGTGTGTGTGTGTGTGTGTGTCTTTTTTTTCCACATTACACATCATTAATAATTCACAATCACATGAAAGCTTGGCTTCTGACACTGGCTTCTCAGTCGGACATCAGGTTTACACTCTGTCCCGATTTCAGCTTTCTTTCTTTCTTTCTTTCTTTCTGATATTTTACCATTCTGTTTGGCCTTTACCACTCTCCTTCCTTTATTGTTTCTTTTTTTGTGCTTTCTCTCTTTCCTTTCCTGTTATCTACCCTTCCTTCCTTGCTTCCTTCCTTCCTGCCTTCTTTCTTTCCTTCCTTCCTTCCCATCTACATTGACTTTCTTGACTTGATTCATTGTCTTTCTTTCTTTCTTTCTTTCTTTCTTTCTTTCTTTCTTTCTTTCTTTCTTTCCATTTTCTATTATTTCTATTTATATTATTTTTCTTCCTTCCTTCCTTCCTTCCTTCCTTCCTTCCTTCCAGCCTGCCTGCCAGCTTTGTCTTTCTTTCTTTCTTTCTTTCTTTCTTTCTTTCAACATGCTCTGGGTAGTGAGGTGTCCCTCAAGGATCAGTCCTTGGCTCATAACCCATCTTTACATAAAAAGACTGATTATCTGCTTCCATAATCTGAGCTTCAAGACAGTAATGAATCTTGTCATGGTTTAAAAGCTGCTGTTATACAGAAAATCATGAAGCCTTTCTGTAATCAGATATGAGAATTCGACAGCACTGGAGAGTGTATAAAGTTAAAGCTAGCAATAAAAAGAAAGTCAATGAAAAGAGTTCATCTCTAATCTGTCTCTTGGCTCTGTAAACGGACAGAGAAGTATAAGAGAAGAATTGCTGTGGTGAGCTGAGGGAGGAGGAACACAGTGACAGGGTCAGTCAATTCGTTTTGCCTCTTTGCGGCATGTCACCTGCAGACAAGAACTTCATTTCCAGTGATTAAATCCTCCAGAAATATTTCATCTGTCAGTGTCATGGCCACCAATGCGTCCTGCGCACCCACTCAGCCGTGTCTGTGACTCCACCGCTCTCTGGTTTACATCAGACATCATCAGACAACATCATCATCGCTCTGATAATGTCCTCCAGCACGCTCCCCTCGCTCCCGCTCTCTCTTTTTCTCTTGGTGTGATGGAGGACAAATAAGACATGAACACTCATCTATTTCCACACTACACGGGCTGGATGTCAGTTCTTCAGTGTGTCGGTGATCTGCCTTTCAGTTTATTCATTAAACTTTTACACATGAAATGCTGGAACTGTGTCATTACTTCAGTAACGGTATTTATTTTGAAGAATTGATTATTTTAAGTGATCTACAGAAGAGCCACAGAAATGAGAAGTTATATGCTCAAGACCTTTACATATTTCCAGATGTTCTTACATTGAAAAAAAATCTTGATCACTCTAAACGGACATTTTAGAAGAAACAGAAGAACGATCTGATGCAAAACTATTCAGAATATAACCTCAAACACAATCTGAGGCAATTGACTATCTTAACTTGCTTAAACCACTGTCTTGTTCTTCCTTCTTTCCTTCCTTCCTTCCTTTCATTATTTCTGCTTTGCTTTTACCACTCTCCTTCTTTGTTGTCTTTTTCATTTGTCTTCTTTTTTTCTCTTTTCCTTTCCTTCCTTCCTTCCTCCCTTCCTTTTTTCTTTTCCTTCCTTCCTTCCTTCCTTCCTTCCTTCCTTCCTTCCTTCCTTCCTCTCTTCCTCCCTTCCTTTTTTCTTTTCTTTTCCTTCCTTTTTTCTTTTCTTTTCTTTCTTTCTTTCTTTCTTTCTTTCTTTCTTTCTTTCTTCCTTATAACCTCAAACACATTCTGAGGCAATATGAGGCAAAACTATCTACAATATAACCAGTATTAGTAATAGCAATTATTATTATTATTATTATTATTATTATTATTATTATTATTGCTATATTGATGATTGATGGTTTGGTAATATACTATACTGCAAACAGTGACTTTATTCATATATAATTATACATATATAATTCAATTGAATTGTGGGAAATACAGAGTAAATGTTTACACCCAAAACAAAACAGCAGAAAAGTGCAAAGACATCATCAGGAGTCTATTATAGTCTGGAATAGCCTTCATATTCTTTCTGTCTCTTCACTCATCCTTCCATTCCTCTCTCTCGTTCACTCTCTGTGACAGGTCCTGTGTGCTGATGACTCGATTCAGTCGCCTGTTTCAGGTTTTGATGTGATGTCTGGTTGCCGCTCGCTCTGTTTGTCGGAGCAGAGGAACTGTGTGAGTAGAAAGCTGATGAGGTGGAAGTGTGAAGCTGTTATTAATGACACCTATTTGCCCCTCTTTCTACTTCTGTGTGTGTGTGTGTGTGTGTGTGTGTGTGTTTTAAGGGGAATCCTCATAGTCATCATGGTTGTGTTGCATTCTATCAGTATCTATATGAAGGTTATATACATAGCAAAATTAGGCTAAGTAAGAAAGAAAACATTCCATGTTGTGCATTTACAGGAAAATAACCCATGACAAGGTGGAGCCCAGTCTCTGTTAACCCTTTGAAGTTAAATTTCTAACATGAGTACCCTTATCCAGAACAACTCGTGCAGCTCTTACTCAAGAGCTTAGCATTGGCAGCACGGTGGTCCAGGGATTCCAGCTCACAACCTGCTGATCAGTAGTCCACTACCTTAACCACTGAGTAGTAATAGTAGTAATAGCTGTAGTAGTAGCAGTAGCAGTAGTAGCAGTAGAAGTAATAGTAGTAATAGCTGTAGTAGTAGCAGTAGCAGTAGTAGCAGTAGAAGTAATAGTAGTAATAGCTGTAGTAGTAGCAGTAGTAGCTGTAGTAGCAGCAGTAGTAATAGCAATAGTAATGGTGGCAACGGTCGGTGGTGATGTGGTAACGGCGGTGGTGGTGAGTGGTGGTGGTGGCTGTAGTGGTGGTAGCTGTGGTGCAGTAGAAGTAATTAGTGGTAATGGCTGTGGTGGTAAGCAGTGGTGGTGGTGGTGTGGCGGTAGAGGTGGTAAATGAGTGGTAATGGCTGTGGTGGCGGTGGTGGTGCTGGTGTGGCGGTGGTGGTGTTAGAGTGAGATGGTAATGGCTGTGGTGGCGGTGGCAGTGGCGGTGGTAGTGGTAGTAGTGGTAGTGTGGTAGCCCGGTGGTGGTAGTGGTAATGACTGAGCCGTGGTGGCAGTGGTGGTGAGTAGTGGACAATGGCTGGTAATTGATGAGTGGTAGTGGTGGCTGTGGTTAGTGGTTGTAGTGGCAGTGGTAGTGGTATTGGCTGGTAGCGGTGGTAGTGGTGGTGGTAGTAATGGCTGTGGTGGCAGTAGTGGTGGTGGTGTGGCTGTAGTGGTATTAGTAGTGGTGGTAATGGCTGTGGTTGCAGTGGTTGTAGTAGGTAGTAGTGGTAGTAATGGCTGGTGGTAGCAGTTCCCAGTAGTGGTGGTGTCAGTGGTAGGTAGTGGTGGTAGTGGTAATGGCTGGCTAGTAGCAGTGAGTAGTGCTGGCTGTGGCGATAGTGTGGTGGTTAGAGTAATGATAGTGGTAATGGCTGTAGTGGCAGTGGTAGGTAGTGGTAATGGCTGTGGTAGCGGTAGTGGTAGTAGTGGTAGTGGTATTGGTAGTAGTGGTGGCTGTGTGGGTGGTTGGCCAGTAGGCAGTAGTGGTAGTAATGGCTGTGGTGGCAGTGGTAGTGGTAGTGGTAATGGCTGTGGTGGCAACCCAGTGGTAGTGGTGGTAATGGCTGTGGTACGGGTAGTCAGTGGTGGCTGTGGTTGTAGTAGGTTGGCTGTAGTGGCAGTGGTGGTAGTGGTAATGGCTGTAGTAGCGGTTGTTAGTGGTAATGGTGGTAGTGGTATTAATGGCTGTGGTGGCGGTGGTGGTAGTGGTAATGGCAGTGGTGGTGGTAGTAGTGGTGGTAGTGGTAGTGTGGCTGTAGGTAGCAGTGGTAGTGCTAGTAGTGGCAGTGGTGGTATTAGAGTAATGGTGGTAATGGCTGTGGTAGCGGTGGTAGTGCTAGTATTGTGGCAGTAGCGATAGTGTTAGAGTAATAGTGGTAATGGCTGTAGTAGCAGGTGGTAGTGCTAGTGGCAGTGGTAGTATTAGAGTAATGGTAGTAATGGCTGTAGCCAGTGGCAGTAGTATTGGTAGTTAATGGCTATGGTGGCAGTGGTAGCAGTAGTAGGTAGTAGAGTAATGGTAGTAATGGCTGTGGTAGTGATGGTAGTGGTAGTAGCTGTGGTGGTGGTAGGTGGCTGTAGTAGTAGTAGTGGCTGTAGTAGCAGTAAGATGTAGTCTGCCAGTAGTGGTAATGGCTGTGGTGGCAGTGGTAGTGGTGGCTGTGGTAGGCAGTGGTAGTGTGCAGTTGGTGGTGGTAATGGCTGTGGTAGTAGCAGAGTGGCAGTGGTAGTGGTGGCTGTAATGGCAGTGGTGAGTTGGTGGCTGTGGTGAGAGTGGTGGTGGCAGTGGTAGGTGGTGGATGTGTAGTGGTGGTAGGTTAGCATGGCTGTGATAGCAGTGGTAGGTGGTTGTAGGTAGTAGTCAATGGCTGTGGTAGCAGTGGTGGTAGTGGTAATTAGTGAGTAGTAGTGCCAGTAATGGCTGTGGTGGGTGGTAGAGTAGCAGTGGCAGTGGTAATGGCTGTAGTAGTGGTAGAGTAATGGTAGAGTAATAGTGTAGTAATGGCTGTGTAGTGGTAGTAGTGGTAATGGCTATAGTGGCAGCAGGTCAGCTAGTGGTGGCTGTGGTAGTATTAGTAGTGGTAGGTGGCTGTGGTGGTGGTGGCTGTGGTAGTGGTGGTGTGGCTGTGGTGGCAGTGGTGGTAGTGGCTGTGGTGGTTGGTGGCTGTGGTGGCAGTGGTGGTAATGGCAGTGGTGGTGGTAGAGTGGAAATGGTGTTAATGGCTGTGGGCAGTGGTATTAGTAGTGAGTAGCTGTAGTGGAGTGACGTGGCTAGTGTAGTAGTGGCTGTGGTGGCAGTGGTGGTGGTAGTGGTAATGGCTGTGGGTATTAGTGGTGGTGGTGGCTGTGGTGGTGGTGGCTGTGCCAGTAGTGGTAGTGGCTGTAGTGGCAGTGGTGGTGGATGTGGTAGTGGTAGTAGTGGCTGTGGTGGCAGTGGTAGTGGTAGTGGCTGCTGGTGGCAGGTAGTAGTAATGGCGGTGGTGGTAGTAGGTAGAGTAATGGTGGCAGCGGTGGTGGCTGTAGTAGCAGTAGTAGTAGTAGTATCAGCAGTAGTAGTAATAGCTGTAGTAGCAGCAGTAGCAGAAGTAGCAGTAGTAGTAGTAGCTGTAATAGCAGTAGTAGTAGTAGTAGTAGTAATAGCTGTAGTAGCAGTAGTAGTACTAGTAATAGCAGTAGTAGTATTAGAAGTAATAGTAGTAATAGCTGTAGTAGCAGTAGTAGTAGTAGTAGTAGTAATAGCTGTAGTAGCAGTAGTAGTAGTAGTAGTAGTAGTAGTAGCTGTAGTAGTAGTACTGTAGTTATACTACAGTTACAGTTGTAGTAGTAGCACCAGTAGTAGTAGTAATAGAAGTAGTATTAATAACTGTAGTAGCAGTAGTAGTTGTAGTAGTAGTTGTAGTAGTATCAGCAGTAGTAGTAACAGCAGTAGTAGTATCAGCAGTAGTAGTAGCAGTAGTAGTATTTAAAACAATCACGTCCTGCTTTTTTGCTTTTTGATTTAAAGTCATTCCTGTTAGCTCTTATGCTACAGCAGATTTCCTCACCAGCCTTTCTTTCTCTTTCAGTAGAAAATTGTCATGTTACAGAGAAAGTAAAGCTTTCCATCCTGAAGTCTTTTCCAGTGTCCAAAAACTACAAGCTACAAGCTGTAGCTGACACTGGAGACTCCTTCCATAAATGCTCTTTTCTTTTTTTTTTTCCAAAAACACTTTCAATGTTAATGTAGAACAGTTAAATCCCTGTGTACGCTGTTGCTATAGAAACGATTTGCAGATGCCAGAGCTGCTGTTCTAGAAAATTAATCAACACCTTCGAGCATTCAGCAGTGCTGTAGTGGAAAGATTATTTTAGTGTATTAAGGACAAAAGGAAGAATTGTAATGAAGTCAAATGCAACGTAAGCTCCGCCTCCAGCATGTGCATACAATTTCCACAGTTTTGTATTAAGGTCTCCGGGATCATGCACGCTTTTTGTCTCATATTAAAGAATTGCAGATGTTAGAGTTTCTGTGATCTGAATTTTTTTTTTTTTTAAATATTCCCTCCGTAAGCCTTCATGGATCAATTGGATCAAACTCTGCTCCATTAGCTTCCCTCAACCCATCACCTCAGCCTCATTGTGTCTACGCGTTTAAATAGATATAAGCTTTTTCAGTCATTCCCTCTGGCCTACAAAGAACATCTCTGGAGTGAATCTGATAAACCACAACTGGCATTGTAGGACTGTTTCTCTGGGAAGTCCATTCATCCAACCACACTTCCAAGTCCTCTGTGGTTTTTGCAGAGGTTTGGAATGCCGGTGTTAATCTCCAAGCCGTCTTTTCTTCTTTGTCCCGAAGAGGAGGAAAAAAAAGACTTTTAGAAAGAAGGAATTTAGGTACACCACAAGAGATCCTTGTGCAACAGTGAAACACAGGCCTAACCTGAAGCACACGATACACACCCGGGTCAAAACTACGGTATTTCACTCTCGCATTTCATCAAAGCCATATTGCTCCGATCCGTTTGTTTGTTATCTCCATCCTGGATTTGGAAAGATACAAAGCTGATTAAGCGACAAAAGAATTTAGAAGATAAAGGACACTTTGCTAACAGGTTTAAGGTGCCTCTTTAACAGGCTAAAACTCATCCTCTTTCTACTCACTCTAAATGCATATTTTAACCTGAGCAAATTACTCCACCGAGTAGAAAAGAGCGGCGGTTTTTCAGGCTTGGAGGAGAAGCTCTTCAGCAGACCAGTGTGATGTTTTGTGTGACCAGAGTTTTACCTTCTGATGTTATAACATCACATATCACATCCTGGAAGGAAAAAGGTTCTCTGAGCAAAACGTTTACATCCACCAAGTGCTACACTGTGGGTTACATTTGCATATCGGAACCTGATTGGCTCTTATATTTGATGATGCAATAACATGTTTAAACAAGAAAGATCTAGGTCTATATTCATCTGAAAAAAAGACAATTTTGGACACTCAACTCTCGCAGTTTTGCCTACGTAGTGAGTCGCTGACATCACAATTACGTCACAGTGCTAGCTGGAGGCAAAACAAAGGGAAAACTGGAGGCGGCCAATACAAACCAGTACAGAGTCGGCTAAACGAGGAACACAAGTGTCATCTTGTTGTGTTGTTGGGTGCCAGAATCGACGGAGTACAGGCTCCAATTTGAAGTTTTATCACATACCTGCTGAACCTGCCAGACAAAAAACCCATGACAGCTGTGGTTAAAGGCAATAAAACAAGCAGACTGGACAGAAACCATCATCAAAAAAGGTACAGCGCACACTTCATATCAGATAAAGTTAAAGAAACCTTATCTGTTGTTTTTTATTGGTATGGTTTATATGTCTAAATATTTCTTATTCATGCCCACCTCATCAGAAACTGGGTTAAAGTTAAATGATTTCTCATGTAACACAAACTTTTTAGTGTCTAAGTTAGCTTACTGGTAGCTAACGACCAGCGACTAAAGGAAAGTCATTCACCCAGATGTCATCCTGTCACATCCTAGTCCATCCATCGAGTAAGTGTGTACGGGTCAGCCAATCTGGTTCCATCTGCTAAAGTAAATTTTTTCAAATAACATTTGCGGTCCTGGACAGTGAGTGACCTAACATTTTTAGATAAATTTTGACCAGTCATTGTTTAAAAACAAGCTAACAAAACTTGATAACTACCGCTTGGCCACGGAAATCTTTCTGCCTCCACCTAAGCTCCGCCCACAAAAAATGTCACAATGTTTGCTAACAGAAATTATATGTCCAGCTTCTATGTGTTTAACATATGATGTGATAAAAATGTAGCTAAATAATAAGTCTGCAGGTCTGTGTCTTATATTACAGAATTTACCGTTTTTTAAAATGCAGTCGTACAGACAACATGGCGTCTCCGCTGAAACTGCGGAAACTGAAGAGCATCCAGTTCATGTCCATCAGCAGAGTGAGCAAACTCCCGTGGAGGTTTTTCCCAAGATGATAATGACTCAAGAGTTGATCAGGGAAACAACAGGATTCAGACAGATTCAGGGGTGAGCTAAATATGCCTGCTGAATGAGAAACGGATGAGGATTAAAGAACTGAGATGATTAGCGCTAAGAGGTGTGTGTGTGTGTGTGTTGGGATAGTTGGAGATTGGCATATATATAAAAGTAGAGGGGATATGCAGGAATATTAATCTGGCTTTAGATTGAGAAGGACCTCACCAAAATGGCTCAAGCCAACAGAGCTTATGGAAAGCAAAGGCGTCTGAGAAAGCCCTGCGTTTTCTAGCGTCTCTTCCGCTCAAGCATTAAGCTCTTTTTTTCTGAAAAACATCCCCACAGCACTAGGTCTCAATCCGGCAAAGTGAACACGACAGACATGGCTTCATCTACATTACAGCGAAACAGAGTCAAAATAATTCATCTATTTTCAATCCCAGTTACATGTACTGACCTAAACTGCAGATCAACTACAATTTGTACAATTAGGAGTTGAGGTAAGACAAAGCTAAACGGTATGACAGGGAGCAGAGATGGCATCAGAACCAAAAAACTAGGCGTCGTCAAGGTTGAGAGACTGACGTAAGATCAGGTGATGAAAGAACAGAGCATTAAAGGCTTAACTGAATGAACAGAACTGAGCAGATTTTTGCAGTGTTTATGTGTGTGTGTGTGTGTGTGTTTGGAGTGTGTTTGGAGTGTGTTAAAATAGGCTAAGTAGTGAGTGAATGATCAGTAGTCAGGTGTCTGGTCTTTTGAACATTGTGTGTGGTTGCTGGAGTCCCTGTCATGGTAATGGTAGCTTAATGGTTAAGGTGCTGGACTACTGATTAGGAGGTTGTGAGTTTGGATCCCAGATCCATCCAGCTGCCTCTGTTGCACCCCTGAGCAAGGCCCTTAATCCTCACTTGTATAAAGTGAGATAAATTGTAAGCCACTCTGGATAAGGGTGTCTGCTAAATGCCAGAAATTTTAAAAATGAATTGTGTGGGTGTGTCCCAAATCGCATACTTACACACTTTTCTATGTCATCATTTAGATTAAATAGTGTTCACACCAGAACTTCCATCAAGAAGAAGTAGTGCGTGTCATATAAAGTACCTGGACGATGCATTTATTCAGCCGTAATAAACAAGTGTGGAATGTTGGGCATTTCATGCACTCAACGCTCACAGCTTTGCCTATCAAGAGGAAGAGGGGCAGGGCGCCGACGCTGGACGAGGCAAAATTTTTAAAATGGCTGGCATCAATCCGGTGGACAAGACATCCTACAAACGTCTTTTAAATTAGCTTACATTGTGTGATTTAATCTAAGAAAAAAAAAAATTTCCTGGTGACTTGTTTGAAGAAGACAGGAGGGTTTTGCACCAGAATGCTGTAGAGGGTGCCAAAACTTTTGACACAAATCTTAGTTCATTCAATTCATTTCACTATGTTATCATTTCTATACTAGCTAATTTTTCTGCGTATAACCTTGTGATGTGCCTCTAAAACACACTCACACACCCGCTTCAGCCTCCCCAGTGTTAGAGTAATGGAGACAAATTCACCAGAAAAAAAGTCTGCTAATCTGAGAATATTGGCAGGAGTGAGGCGGCTGAGGGTTTTAGGAGGAGCCGCTGAAGCTCATCTCCTCACCTGCAGCTCCTCGGCAGGACGCAAACTTTCATGTGGAGTTTCATTAAAATGCCCACATGGCCCTAAAAGCTGTGTTTTGCACCAAATCGAGTTCTCTCCGAGTGTCCAGAGCCCAGACTCACACACAGGCCTCAGATCAGATACAATTTCATCAGGAAAGTAACTGTGTCACTCATTTACAGCCTATAGCCATCATATATACACTATATTCCATCTCTTCTCTTCTCTTCTCTTCTCTTCTCTTCTCTTCTCTTCTCTTCTCTTCTCTTCTCTTCTCTTCTCTATTCTTCTCTTTCCATCACTTCTCTTCTCTTCACTTTCCATCTCTTCTCTTCTCTTCTCTTCTCTTCTCTTCTCTTCTCTTCTCTTCTCTTCTCTTCTCTATTCTTCTCTTTCCATCACTTCTCTTCTCTTCACTTTCCATCTCTTCTCTTCTCTTCTCTTCACCTTCCACCTCTTCTCTCCTCTCCTCTTCTCTTCTCTTCTCTTCTCTTCTCTTCTCTTCTCTTCTCTTCTCTTCTCTTTCCATCACTTCTCTTCTCTTCACCTTCCACCTCTTCTCTCCTCTCCTCTCCTCTCCTCTCCTCTCCTCTTCTCTTCTCTTCTCTTCTCTTCTCTTCTCTTCTCTTCTCCTCTTTTCTCTTCTCTTCACTTTCCACCTCTTCTCTTCTCTTCATTTCTTTACTTTTCTTTTTTCTTCACTTTCCCTCTCTTCTCTTCTCTTCTCTTCTCTTCTCTTCTCTTCTCTTCTCTTCTCTTCTCTTCTCTTCTCTTCACTTTCCATCTCTTCTCTTCATTTCTTTACTTTTCTTTTCTCTTCACTTTCTCTCTCTTCTCTTCTCTCCTCTCCTCTCCTCTCCTCTCCTCTTCTCTTCTCTTCTCTTCTCTTCTCTTCTCTTCTCTTCTCTTCTCTTTCCATCACTTCTCTTCTCTTCACTTTCCACCTCTTCTCTTCTCTTCTCATTTCTTTACTTTTCTTTTCTCTTCACTTTCCCTCTCTTCTCTTCTCTTCTCTTCTCTTCTCTTCTCTTCACCTTCCACCTCTTCTCTCCTCTCCTCTCCTCTTCTCTTCTCTTCTCTTCTCTTCTCTTCTCTTCTCTTCTCTTCTCTTCTCTTCTCTTCACCTTCCACCTCTTCTCTCCTCTCCTCTCCTCTCCTCTCCTCTCCTCTCCTCTCCTCTCCTCTTCTCTTCTCTCCTCTCCTCTCCTCTCCTCTCCTCTCCTCTCCTCTTCTCTTCTCCTCTTTTCTCTTCTCTTCACTTTCCGTCTCTTCTCTTCTCTTCATTTCTTTACTTTTCTTTTCTCTTCACTTTCCCGCTCTTCTCTTCTCTTCTATACAGTCTTTTGGTTTTTACCTGACTATTGTTCCATTTAAGTAATATTTTAGTGAAAACTGAAAGCATTTTGTTGATGTCTTATAATCACTCTTCTACTCATTTCTTTAACAAAAATTAGGTTTCAAGGATGAAGATATTTTTCTAGATAGTAGATATCCCTAATAAATTGGCAATTTCTATAGCTGCTTACTGGTACAAAACATAACAAATTGAGAATTGTGTTAAACAAACAATAATAAGCTTTGTGTGCAGCGTCCAAACCTCCTCAGTCTTTAATATTCATTGTATTCATCGCTCACCGCTCAGCTGTGTAATGTACACATTTAGCAGGACTTTGCTCCAGCGGCCTCGCTGCCTCACTCCCTCGCTGAAGCCGGTCAGTCGGCCGGTTCCTTGGCCCCTGAGGCCACAGACAGCGGCGTGTGCAGATCAATCTTCCTGTGACACTTCATTTAGACTGCGTTAATGTGGACTTAGGCCTCATTACGCCTATTGGCAGGTCCTGACAGTCCCGAGAAACGCCAGCACTTATCCATCCTCCTGGGAAGCAGCTTGTATTTGAATGGACCAGATAAGGCTTATCCAAACACGCTCACAAAGCTGAATAAGTCATTTGCCTTTTTTTCTCCCTCTAGCCCATTTTCATTCAACACACTCATCATTATTTCCAGTTTAATAAAGCCATGCGTAAGGATTTTTTACTTTTTTTTTTACCCGAGGATGAGGCTAGAGTGTAGAATGCTGTTATCAGCTAATGAGAAATCCTCTACACTTTCACAGCATCTAAACTGCACTGTAGGCATCTGAGTTAATATTAATAACACAATAACAGCTCAGGTCCATCTTCAGCCTCTGCTTATGTATTATTGAGCTCAACTGAAGAGCTGATGGGATTCATACACAGCTATACTGTTTAAAATTACACACATGGTCACCTACGCTAACTACATTTACATTTTTGGTGGACAATTACATGCAGAGAGAAGTGATAAAACCAGCCACCATATAATAACTAACTAGCTAATACCATATATTGACAGGCTGTAACCATAGAAAAAACATTAATATTTAGTTAGCCAACACCACCATATAACTTTAGCATTACAACAAGGGCTGTGAGTGCAGAGCAGCAAACAGATAGCTAGCTAATAACACCTAGCTGTCACTGTAGAACAACTTTAACACAACAGCACCATATTGTAGCTTAGTTAGCATCACAGTGAGGGACTGTCATTTGAGGAAACATACATTTAGCTAGCTAATAGCTGCTTCTAATATGCTAATAATACTCTGAATATGATACTTAGTAAAAGAAACATCTAGGCATTTATTAGGCAGGGCCAAGTGTGTGTTTTTCAGCTAAGGAAGAGAAGAGAAGGAAAACTAAACTGTTATTCTTTATTATTATTGTTATTATTATTAGGTGGCCATTTCTTCTTCTTCTTCTTCTTCTTCTTCTTCCTCTGACAATGAATTAGATGTCTATGGCAGCCCATAGAACCATCTGGTAAAAAGTTGTAAAATTTGGCACACTGATTGACCAAATTTGGGCCAAGTGCTCCCATCAGTGTAGCGCCACCATCTGGTCAAATTTGGCTCTAATTTGGAAGTAGGTTTTTGTCCTGAAATGTAAATTGTAAAGACACAAATTCCTGGATTTCCTGAGTCTAGTCGAGTTGAACATATCCTATGATGTCAATTTTCACCTCAACAACCGTTAAGCTTTTCCGCCATCTTAGATTTTGTCAGCCTCATGCATATTCCACTGAAACTATAGGTCTATATTAGGGATTTTGAATGGACTGTGGAGAAGCGTGTGTTACAGAAACAAACATACACAAACACACACACACTCTGTGCAGGGTGTGTGTGTGTGTGTGTGTTGAGGCGACCCTTTGCACACTGATACTGACCGGGCGACTCTGAGGCACATTGATACCTGCTTTAAGAAGCTTTGCACTCTGGAGGAAACTTAATCCCATCCCAAAGCCTCTTTCTGGTTCTGAATCTGTGTGTGTGTGTGTGTGTGTGTATATGTGTGTGTGTGTAGGGTGGAGTTTAGTGTATCTCCATCCCCACATGGCATCATCAGCCCAGGAGATCATATGCCGGGATGGGAATTAGCCACCCGCTAATATTAAATCTCTGTGTGTTACACACTGATTATTTCAACCTACTTATTATACTTTGGATAAACTTGTTTGTTGTAAGAAACTGTAAGGAAAGCCCATTTGTATGGAAGAATATGATTGGTCATGACCTCAGCGGGGCTTTGCCAGTCCCTATTTACAAATGGCTAATAATATATACATTTTTATAACTTCTGACTTACATACAGTGGCTTTTGACTTCATTCAGACTAAACACAATGATCTAATGACTTTCAGACTATCATACATGATGACCTTTGACCTATGATGATCAGAGCCCTTTTTCATGACTTACGATGAAGGGATTTTCATATGACACTTTTATACAATAACTAATGATGACATCAAATTTTAACAGAAGGTTCATACTATGCTTTATACAACCCTCCCATACCCCCCTCCCCACACAATTTTGAGTTTTTGACACTTTCAACCAACTGGCCTGTTTTTGTGAGGTGGAAGGAAACCAAAGACCCCTGAGGAAACCCATACTGAAACAGGAAGTACGTGTGTAACTCCACACAGACAGTAACCTGAGCTCAGGATTGAACCCAAGACCCAAGAGGTGACAAAGCTACCTGCTTGCACCAGAGTATAACAATTCTTCTTCTTCTATTACTATTTTTATTATTATTATTATTATTATTATTATTATTATTATTATTATTATTATTATTGCATAGCATTACATAGCATAATTTATTATCCCTTATAATTGCTTATTATTTAGCCAGTTATTAATGTTATTATTTTATATAATCAGTTACTTGGTTTATTTATAATTTTGTATAAAATATTTTTGTTTTTTGTATGTTTGTTGGTTGGTTTGTTTGTTTACTTTTTCATTTTTGTAACATTAATAAATTGTTAATTTAAAAATAAAAGCTTTTACAGGAAAGATTATAATATCAGTCAGATATCAATACAATACCTTTCATTTATATTAATGATATTGATTTGATCATGGTTTTCAACATGCCTATAATTTTTATAATAATAACAGAAAATAAATAAAATACTACTACTACTACTACTACTACTACTACTACTAATAATAATAATAATAATAATAATAATAATTATTATTATTATTATTATTATTATTATTATTATTATTAAAGTTATTTTTAACACAATTATTTAATTACCTGAGTCTGTAGGTCAAACATAGTTTAAACTATTAAACAGTTAATAGATTTAATGATCAAATTAAACTGAATTAGTAGAACTGCACAAAGCAGAGCAGCAGTCTGTGGGACTAGAAATAAAAATTCAACGATTAATTAGTCTTTATTGAAAGTTTATTAGCTGTGAGCTGTGGTAATGGAATAAAATGCTATTGTTAGAGCAGCATTTCAGATTTCAAGGCAATTAGGATTCAGTTAATGCCGTGTGTGTGTGTGTGTGTGTGTGTGTGTGTGTAGAGCAGTCTCCAAAGGCCTTCTCCTACACATACACACACTCCTCGAGAGAAGACTTAGATACACTTGTCACCTAATCGAATGTGAAATATACACATTGTAGAGAGAGAAGGGCCCGGGCCCCAGGTTCAGGGGGAATAATTGGCTTTCTTACTGCCGCTGGCTTTCATGTCATTTAGATGAGGGGTTAATAAGGATGGGCACTAAGAGGATTATCATCCCATTTGGCTGTGGCCGTATAGAGAAGAGTTTGGGGTGTGTCCTTCTCACTGTCAGCCCTCATTTCCCTCAAAAGCGATCGGCACAATGGACAATCCCAAATAAATCCCAAATCCCAATCTGAGTCACGCAGAGAGATGACGAAGACCCCGAATGCAGCATGCTGCTTCATCAGATCCGACCGCAGAAAAGGCGAAACAGACAGGAGGCAGAGGGATTAAGATGCATTATAGTCTCTATATATTTTTAGTTTTGTCCCATTTTTTTAAAGAATTGATCACATGTGCATTGTCCCACAGTACTGGTGTTTCTCTCTGTTGTTGTTCTTCATCAGTCTTCTTCTCCTTTGTCTTATTATTACAAATAGCAGACATTTCAAGCTTCTTTATTTGTCATGGACACGTCGCATACGTGAGATGTAATGGATTGAAATGTTTTTTTTCTTAGTTACTCATCCCACAGAGCAAATTATGCAGTGAAATTGCTGTACACAGAAAAGCATGACCTGCTAAAGAACTGCTAAGAAAAATAAGCATAACTGCTAAAAAAAATTAAATTAAATTAAATTAAATTAAATTAAATTAAATTAAATTAAATTAAATTAAATTAAATTAAATTAAATTAAATTAAATTAAATTAAATTAAACTAATATCTAAAATGCAGTCTGGATCTTTTCACCTATTTTGGATATTATCTTTTTATTTCTCTAGTCATTTCATATCGACTCACTAAGTCTCAAGAACCTTCTCTATGCTTCATTGACCTTACAATCAGAACAATCAGTTTTTTTTCCTCTCTAAAGGCACTGCTGATATATTACACACTGAGTTAATCAAGCAACTTAACACCAATCCAGATATTATCCTTTAATTAATGGCAGTGTTTATGATTACAGCAGCAGTTTGAACGAAGCGGGAGACACAGTGCAGATATTTAGTGCTTTATATATATATATATATATATATATATATATATATATCTATCTGTCCTCTCTTCCGTTCCCCTCATTCCTCCTCCCCTGCACCTCCTGAAATATATCCCGGATTCAGCAGCTTTGAAGCGAACGCACTCAATCAATTATGAATGAAATAATCTGCTTAGGATATTTGCGATTTTTTTTTCTTACACTGGAGGAAATGCAGGCAGATTAAAAAGCCCGAATCAGTTTTTTAGCACTATCTAAAGTGACAGCGGGAGAATCACAGGAAGGGATGGGGAGAAAGTTAAAATGATTATGTAGATCTGTGTCACCCGCAATCCTGGAGCCACAAATCCCGGCTGGATCTGGCAGAGCGGGAGGAACAGATTATTCCTGCCCTTATTTATAGGCATGGAGATCGTTAGTGCCAGTTTTACATTATACAATTTTATACAACATTATACACTCATATATATATATATATATATATATATATTTATATATATATATATATATATATATATATATATATATATATATATGTGTGAAAGTGTAAGGATTTGAGCGAGTTTGATGAAGGCCCAAATTGTGATGGCTAGACCAATGGATCAGAGCATCTCCAAAACTGCAGCTCATGTGGGGTGTTTCTGGTCTGCAGTGGTCAGTATCTATCAAAAGTGGTCCAAGGAAGAAACAGTGGTGAAACGGCTACAGGGTCATGAGTGGTCAAGGCTTATTGATGGACTTGGGGAGAGAAGGCTGGCCCGTGTGATCCGATCCAACAGACGAGATACTGTTGCTCAAACTGCTGAAGAAGTTAATGCTGGTTCTGATAGAAAGGGGTCAGAATACACAGTGCAGGACAGGTCAGGGCTGTTTTGGCAAAAAAAGGGGGACCAACACAATATTAGGCAGGTGGTCATAATGTTATGCCTGATCTGTGTATGAAAATTTTCTGCTAAACACGGTGAGCAGAAAATCATCTGAGAACACACAACCCAGGGAATCTGTAGGTGGATGGACTACAACAGCAGAAAAACACATCAGGTTCCTGTCCGGTCAAACATGAACATGTCTCAGGATTGTTCAAGCCTGGAGAAACATCAGCTGCTCTGTCAATTGTGGGGGTCTTTTGGCTAGAATCCACACATGTCCACACAAAACATATCTAGTAAGGGTGTTATTCTTCTTTAAATGGACTTTTCTGTGAGTCAATTAACTCTTAAAAGCCCCATGGGAGCGCTTGTCTATGTATAATAGGAACATCAGGACCTTGTGTGTGTGTGTGTGTGTGTGTGTGTGAGAGAGAGAGAGAGAGAGAGGGAGTGAGAGAGAGAGTGAGAGAGAGAGAGACCCCTGGGACACAACCAATATACATATGAATAAGCTGCCCAGGGCAGTGCAGTTTAAGTGTGTTATAACACATCAGTACAGTTCAACTACATCCTACACACACACACACACACACACACACAAACTTCTAGACAATGTAAAATGTGTAGAAAAGTATTAAATTATAAAAAAAAATACATGACAATTATTGGCACCTCCTCTGTGTGTGTGTGTGTGTGTGTGTGTGTACGTGTCTGTGTGTGCACTACTCTTATGAGACAAACAGGAAAAAGCCGTTTTATTCCCTGAACATGTGTGTGTGTGTGTGTGTGTCTGTGTGTATGTGTGTGTGTGTGTGTGTGTGTGTGCACTACTCTTATGAGACCATCAGGAAAAAGCCTTTTCCATTTTATTCCCTGAACATGTGTGTGTGTGTGTGTGTGTGTGTGTGTCTGTGTGTATGTGTGTGTGTGTGTGTGTGTGTGTGCACTACTCTTATGAGACCATCAGGAAAAAGCCTTTTCCATTTTATTCCCTGAACATGTGTGTGTGTGTGTGTGTGTGTGTTTGATCATCCATCACCCAGTCTAACTGTTTAACAATAGAAAGATAACCACATCATCCCTCCTCTCATTCATCACCCGGACACCTCCCACACACACAGCTGTCAATCACACATGATGGCTCCGCCTCCTCTGCTCTACTCTGCTCAGACATTAATATCTTAAGTAACATCACAGCTCAGAATTAACCCTGATTAATGGAATTATTATGATTATGAACCTATTAATAGTCTGTTATTTGTGTAACTGAGAATTTGTGTCATGTGTCACGTATATGTATCTTGACTGCTAAATGTACACCTGTACCTGCATCCTTAGAATTAAAACATGCATTTAGATTCATTATTAATGTAAGTTAGGGTCTATTGTTGTTTTTTTTCAATGGAATTTTTGTGAATAAAGTATACATTTAAATTTAATCTCTATAAAATCTTAATCTAATATATTTAGGTCTTTTTAATTCATTTTTTTATTTACTATTTAATTTTAGTTATTTTACTTAATTACTTATTTGTATTTACTTATTTTAATTATTATATTTCATTTTATTTACTTATTTTATTTTAGTTATTTTACTTAATTACTTATTTTTATTTTAGTTATTTTATTTAATTACTTATTTTAATTTACTTATTTTGCTTATTATATTTAATTTATTTACTTATTTTATTTTAGTTATTTTACTTAATTACTTATTTTACTTATTATATTTCATTTTATTTACTTATTTTATTTTAGTTATTTTAATTAATTACTTATTTTTATTTACTTATTTTACTTATTATATTTCATTTTATTTACTTATTTTATTTTAGTTATTTTAATTAATTACTTATTTTTATTTACTTATTTTACTTATTATATTTTTTATTAAATCGTTTAACTTAATTAATTTAATCTGTCTGTCTCTGTCTCACTATTTGTCTGTCTCTTTCTCAGCCTCTTTCTGTCTGTCTGTCTTTCTCTCAGTCTCTCTCTGTCTTTCTGTCTGTCTCTGTCCCACTCTTTGTCTGTGTGTCTCTCTCTCTGTCTGTCTGCCTGTCTGTCTGTCTCACTCTGTCTGTTTCTCTCTTTATGTCCCTCTTACTTTCTATCTTTCTGTCTCTCTATCTGTCTGCCTGTCTGTCTCTGTCCCACTCTCTCTCTCTCCTTCTCTCTCTCTCTCTCTCTCTCTCTCTCTCTGTCTTTTAGTCTCTTCTTACTCTCTATCTGTCTCTGTCTGCCTGTCTGTTTCACTCTTTCTATCTCTCTCACATTCTATCTTCCTGTCTGTCTGTTTGTCTCTCCATCTGTCTATGCCTGTCACTTTCTATCTTTCTGTCCCACTCTTTGTCTATCTCTGTGTTTCTCTTTGTCTCTCTGTCTGTCTCACTCTGTCTATATCTCACTCTCTACCTGTCTCTCTCTGTCTCTGTCTGCCTGTCTTACTCACGCTGTCTGTTTCTCTCTTTCTACCTTTCTCACTCCCTATCTGCCTCTCTCTGTCTGCTTGTCTGTCTCTGTTCCACTCTTTGTGTCTCACTTTCTCTGTCTGTCTGTCTGTCTGTCTGTCTGTCTCTGTGTATGTGTCTCTCTCTCTGTCTCACCATCTGTCTTTTTTTTTTCTTTCTCTTAAACAAAACACTCGCAGCTCGTTATCTAGTTAGCAGAAAATCGGTAATGTTGCAGCTTTACCTCTTACACATTTCTGAGGCATAAATGTTAAATAAACATCTCCTGACAGTAACAGTTCAGTGTGAAACACTGTAGTGAATATTCTAGAAGTTTCCCTAAACCGAATAACTGACCTGTGTTCTGTCGCGTTTAATGTCGTTCTCTTCATGGTCAGAGTCGTGTCCAGTGACAGATGAAGAAATTGTTGATAGATTTATTTACGCAGACGTACTTTTGCTGTACGAGTGGAGTGACCGGGAGTGGTTTGAAATCATTTGTCCCTAACGCTGATGTGTGTGTGTGTGTGTGTGTCAGAGAAACACATATTTAGACCTTCGGGAGTCGTTTTATCGTCCGCCGTCTCGACCTTCCCCCTCAATCTCCCTCTAACCGAGAGACACGCTCCGCGAACGGCTCTCTGGTGCGACATTTCAGTCGAAGTAGGAAATGGAAGCCTTAAGTCACCGAATCATATCAGCCACCGAAGGTGAGATTTGGAGAGTTAAATAGTATTTAAGATTTAGTGGCAAACATCGCTCACTGAAATGAAGCAGTGTGAGAGAATTATCCCCTTATAGCCGCCAGTAATGCCGTCCTCTTACGCTCGCTTCGGCCCGTCTGAGATTTAATGGCTCAGATGGAAGCTGCAGCCATAAAACACACCGTCAACAAGATTAACTCTCACATAAATGTCTCGTGTTTTTATGGTGTTTCCTAATTGTCTGGCGTTATGGAGTCGCACGCTTGTCCGGGAAATCGACTGGACACCAAATATTAAGCTGAATGAAAAGTGATGAATAGTGAGTGCCTCAGTCATTACTTCTTCAAATAAACAAAGGAATGAATGAATAGTGAGATATTTAAAGCTCAAGGCTAACAACATGGAGGCTGATTGGAGAAAAAGTTAAGCGCTAATCTAAGATCTAAGAAGGAAATCTGGGCACTGGACCATACTGAGCCAGACAGGAAACTGAACATAACCTTGAATGACATGAAAACTTAACAACAATCAAATACATCGAGGAAATAATACCTTAAAAGTAATTAGAGCTGCATTTATAAACCTTCCTCTCCAGTCCTGACATGATGCAGAACGGGAAGAGGAGGAGCTAAGACAGGAAATTAACAGGGACGATTAGTCAGAAAAGTTTTATTCTATTTTCTCACTTTTGTTCTTGCTCTGTCTTTCTCACTTTCTTCTTCTTCTCTCTCTCTCTCTCTCTCTCTCTCTCTCTCTGTTTCTCACTCTCTCGTTCTTTCCTCTCTCTATCTCTGTCCCTTTCTCCCTTCTTTCTTTCTTTCTTTCTTTCTTTCTTTCTTTCTTTCTTTCTATGTTGCTCTTCTATTACTTTCTTTCATCTTCCTTACCCTCTCTCATTATGTACCATCTCTCTAGTTTTCTCACTTGCTCTCTGTTTCTCTTTCTGTTGTCTCTTTGTTGTTCTCTTTCTCTCTGTTTCTCTTTTCCTGTCTCTCTTTGCTTCTCTCCTGCTCTATTCCATGCTTTCTTTCTTTCTTTCTTTCTCTCATTATGTACCATCTCTCTAGTTTTCTCACTTTCTCTCCATGTCTCTCTTTATTCTTGTCTTTCTCTCTGTTTCTCACTCTCTCGTTCTCTCTTTTATTTCTATTTCTCTCTTCCGTTCTCTCTTTGCTCCTCTCCCGCTCTACTCAGAACGGGAAGAGGAGGAGCTAAGACAGGAAATTAACAGGGATGATTAGTCAGAAAAGTTAAAAGGGAAGATGCAGACATACACAGCAGGTATAAAGGGGAATATTTGATGTGATTCTGATCCAATTCAGTTGGGTTGAGAGAAAGAAAGTGTACATCAATAAGGCGTAAAAACACTTTCACTGCTTTTCGGTCCAAACCTGAAACAGGAAGTCGAACCCAATCGTTTTGTTCTGGTTGCAGCGAGCCTCAGAGCAGGGGTTAGTTTTCTGTTTCTGGAACTTTCCTGGGTCATAAAGCGCTTTCAGACTTCACCAAACCCAACTCCAGTGTGAAAACGACCTACAAATGAACACCTCAGTTAAATAAACAGCTCAGACATTTCAGTCTTTGCGATACATCACACACATTTTAACTCATCAGATCATCATCTCTTTGGATCTCAGATCTTTTCTTTTTTTAATCAGACCTGTCAGGACTCATTAGCCTCTGCACTAAAACTGTTTCTATAGAAGTCCTGCCCAGCTCCTGCGCCGTTTCTTTTTCCTTCGCCCCTCTCATTTTTCCTCTTCCTTTGTTTAGGTAAAGCGGAGGATTAGGGCAGATTTTCCCTCTAAAGTAGTAGTGTGATGGGGCTTTTATCCCCGAGCGTGGAGAAGGCCACAGAGCCGCAGGATTAGAGAACCACAAAGGACCCCGTTGTGTCCGAGCACAAACTCTGAAAGAGAAAAGCAGGAGAGAACGCAACTGCCAGCTTGAATATGTCAGCGGCAGGGTGGGAAGTTTACTGAAGCTGAGAGTTCGACTCCATGAGACTCAAACACAACACATTCAGTTCGGTTCGGTTCGTCATTAGAAAAGTGATCAGCGTAGTTTGTGTTGAAGGATTTGGTCTCAAAATGTGACCATGAGGTTAAAAACCTGCTTATTACAGCAGAGTGCAAAAGTTTGTGCACCCCTCCCACAGACGTTTTCTATCAGTTTAAAGAAACGGATGATGTTGAGTCTGATCTAAAACGAGTCTGTTGGCTTTCAGTGTGTTTTAGACGTGTTTTTCCCTCTGTTGGAGAACCTTACACAGAATTTTCCTGGTTGAAGATGAAATCTGAGCTGCTTTTTAGATGAACAAGCGCTTGGAGAACATCTCAGAGAGCAGGAATGGGTTTGAGATCAACATTTACTTTGAAGATACAAACATTTGTGTGGGAAAAATCGTATAGTTAGTCACTTGTCTCTCTTTCTCTTATTTCTTTTATTCTCTCTCCTTTCTCACTCTCTCGTTCTGTCCTCTCTCTATCTCTGTCCCTGTCTCCCTTTGCCTCTTTCCTGATCTGTTCTCCACTCTCTATGTCTCTCTATGTCTCTCTCAATTTGTCTCTCTATTCTTCTCCTTCTCTTTGTTTCTCACTCTCTCTTTTTCTCCTTTCTCTATTTCTCTGTCTCTCTTTGCCTCTCTCCTGCTCTATTCCATTTCTTTCTTTCTTTCTTTCTTTCTTTCTTTCTCTCATTATGCACCATCTCTCTAGTTTTCTCACTTTCCCTATGTCTTTCTTTATTCTTTTTGTTTCTCTCTGTTTCTCACTCTCTCATTCTCTCTTATCTCTATTTCTCTATTCCTGTCTCTCTTTGCCTCTCTCCTGCTTTATTCCATGATGTTGCTTTCTTTCTTTCTTTCTTTCTTTCTTTCTTTCTTTCTTTCTTTCTTTCTTTCTTTCTTTCTTTCTTTCTTTCTTTCTTTCTTTCTTTCTTTCTTTATCTATTTTTTTTCTATGTTGCTCTTCTTTTACTTTCTTTCATAGTGGGCATGAAATGAAAGAATGAATAAAAAGAATGAATGCTTTAATTTTTATGACCATTTCTTTTCTTCTATTTCTCCTTGTTCTTTTATCTAAACACTGTTTCTATATGCAGGTGTAAGAACATGTCCACAACCTGAACCACACATTTCATCTCTCTCTACGTTTAACTCTATTCTATTCTATTCTATTCTATTCTAACGCTATTCTATTCGATATCCTGCACTTTTCCAGATGATACACTACACTTCCTGTGCGGTTGAAGGGATAAAGGAAAGTCCAGAAAGATGAAGATGTAATGGAGTATCCTCAGATCAGAGCAAATACAGGGAGTAATGGAGGAGAAAATGAGACGAGGAGGAGCGTGAGAGAAGTGAGAAAGGGAGAGAGAAGTGAGATTAAGAGAGAAGTGAGAAAAATGAGGTGAGGGAGTGAGAGAACGAGAGAAGTGAGATTAAGAGAGGGGTGAGAGAGTGAGAGAAGTGAGACTAAGAGAGAAGTGACAGAGCGAGAGAAGTGAGATTAAGAGAGAAGTGAGAGAGTGAGAGAAGTGAGACTAAGAGAGAAGTGAGAAAGTGAGAGAAGTGAGACTAAGAGAGAAGTGAGAGAGTGAAAGAAGTGAGACTAAGAGAGAGTGAGAGAAGTGAGACTAAGAGAGAAGTGAGAGAGCGGGAGAAATAAGAGAGCAACGGAGAAGAAAGCTGGAGATCTGTGTGCTTTTCAGCTAGTGTATAAAATAAAGCTGCTGTGGTTTTTTCATCAAAGAATGACATCATACTTTTTATTTATTTCTAGTTACATTTTTTGTTAACATTCATTTCTTCATCACATAATGTCCACATAATTTCCACATAATGTCTGATTAATAATAAAGGCATTATGGAAAGAGTGTCCAGTCTAATTAACTTCAGGAGACTGGTGAAGAAGTGACCGATGTAACTATAAGTGGATAACTGTGTTGCTCTTTAATCAGTACACGAGTGCGTCATGGTGGACGTTTTGTGGACGTTTTGTGGACATTTTGTGGACGTGAGGTTATAAGGATGGAATGTTCGGCTCTATCGGCGTATCTCATGAGGAATTGTGGAGTTTTCCGGGAGACGCGCTCGGCTCTGATCATTAAACACTTTCTGTGAGGAAGCAGAAATCTGTGGAGCTGCAGAGGAGAAGAGCGTTATTGTTTTAATCCTCTTAGCAGCCGTCACTTTCAGACCCAGAGCTTTTCACACCGAGTCTCATCTCCTCAATCCCAAAATCCCCTGTGCTGGAGAGAGACCGGGATACACACCTCGTCTCTCTCTCTCTCTCTCTCTGTCTCTCTCTCTCTCTGTCTCTCTCTCTCTCTCTCTGTGTGTGTGAGTTTATCACTATTTCTCTCATCTCTCTCTTTCTCTCTCTCTGTTTATCTCTCATTTCTTTTACCTCTCTCTCTCTCTCTCTCTCTCTCTCTCTCTCTGTGTGTTTATCTCAATCCCCCCCTCTCTGTTTATCTCTATTTCTCTCATCTCTTTTTCTTCTCTCTCTCCTTCTCTCTGTGTGTGTGTGTGTGTGTGTATCACTATTTCTCTCATATCTCTTCATCTTAAAAACAATCAAACACATCGAGGAAATAATACCTAAAAAGTAATTAGAGCTGCATTTATAAACCTTCCTCTCCAGTCCTGACATGATGCAGAACAGGAAGAGGAGGAGCTAAGACAGGAAATTAACAGGGATGATTAGTCAGAAAAGTTTTATTCTATTTTCTCACTTTTGTTCTTGCTCTGTCTTTCTCACTTTCTTCTCTCTCTCTCTCTCTCTCTCTCACACACACACACACACACTCTATACTTGTCTCTCTACTTTCCTGACATGACTGTTTTAACAATGTTGCCAACGGAAATTAACAGACAAACAATAACAACAAATAAAGGAAGCTAAGAACAATCAGTTCTTAACAATATTAGATATTAGGATTTAGATTAGATTAGATGTGTGTGTGTGTGTTTGAGTATCTGTGTGTGTGTGTTTGAGTATCTGTGTGTGTGTGTGTGTGTGTGTGTTTGTGTGTGTGTGTGTTTGAGTATCTGTGTGTGTGTGTGTGTTTGAGTATCTGTGTGTGTGTGTTTGAGTATCTGTGTGTGTGTGTGTGTGTGTGTGTGTTTGTGTGTGTGTGTGTTTGAGTATCTGTGTGTGTGTGTTTGAGTATCTGTGTGTGTGTGTGTGTTTGAGTATCTGTGTGTGTGTGTGTGTGTTTGAGTATCTGTGTGTGTGTGTGTGTTTGAGTATCTGTGTGTGTGTGTTTGAGTATCTGTGTGTGTGTGTGTGTGTGTGTGTGTGTGTGTGTTTGTGTGTGTGTGTGTGTTTGAGTATCTGTGTGTGTGTGTGTGTGTTTGTGTTTGAGTATCTGTGTGTGTGTGTGTGTGTGTTTCAGTATCTGTGTGTGTGTGTGTTTGAGTATCTGTGTGTGTGTGTGTGTGTGTTTGAGTATCTGTGTGTGTGTGTGAGTTTGATTATGTGTGTGTGTGTGTGTGTGTGTTTGAGTATCTGTGTGTGTGTTTGAGTATCTGTGTGTGTGTGTTTGAGTATCTGTGTGTGTGTGTGTGTGTGTGTGTTTGTGTGTGTGTGTGTTTGAGTATCTGTGTGTGTGTGTGTGTGTTTGTGTTTGAGTATCTGTGTGTGTGTGTGTGTGTTTGAGTATCTGTGTGTGTGTGTGAGTTTGATTGTGTGTGTGTGTGTTTGAGTATCTGTGTGTGTGTGTGTTTGAGTATCTGTGTGTGTGTGTGTTTGAGTATCTGTGTGTGTGTGTGTTTGTGTGTGTGTTTGAGTATGTGTGTGTGTGTGTGTGTGTGTTTGAGTATCTGTGTGTGTGTTTGAGTATCTGTGTGTGTGTGTGTGTGTTTGAGTATCTGTGTGTGTGTGTGTGTGTGTGTGTGTTTGAGTATCTGTGTGTGTGTGTGTGTGTGTTTGAGTATCTGTGTGTGTGTGTGAGTTTGATTATGTGTGTGTGTGTGTTTGTGTGTGTGTGTTTGAGTATCTGTGTGTGTGTGTGTGTTTGAGTATCTGTGTGTGTGTGTGTGTTTGAGTATCTGTGTGTGTGTGTGAGTTTGATTATGTGTGTGTGTGTGTTTGTGTGTGTGTGTTTGAGTATCTGTGTGTGTGTGTGTTTGAGTTTCTGTGTGTGTGTGTGTGTTTGAGTATCTGTGTGTGTGTGTTTGAGTATCTGTGTGTGTGTGTGTGTGTTTGAATATCTGTGTGTGTGTGTTTGAGTATCTGTGTGTGTGTGTGTGTTTGAGTATCTGTGTGTGTGTGTGTGTGTGTGTGTGTGTGTGTGTGTTTGAGTATCTGTGTGTGTGTGTGAGTTTGATTATGTGTGTGTGTGTGTTTGTGTGTGTGTGTTTGAGTATCTGTGTGTGTGTGTGTTTGAGTATCTGTGTGTGTGTGTTTGAGTATCTGTGTGTGTGTGTGTGTGTGTTTGAATATCTGTGTGTGTGTGTGTTTGTGTGTGTGTGTGTTTGAGTATCTGTGTGTGTGTGTGTGTGTGTGTGTTTGTGTGTGTGTGTGTGTGTTTGAGTATCTGTGTGTGTGTGTGTGTGTGTTTGAGTATCTGTGTGTGTGTGTGTTTGTGTGTGTGTTTGAATATCTGTGTGTGTGTGTGTGTGTTTGTGTGTGTGTGTGTGTGTGTGTGTGTTTGAGTATCTGTGTGTGTGTGTGTGTGTGTGTGGATATCTGTGTGTGTGTGTGTGTGTGTGTGGATATCTGTGTGTGTGTGTGTGTGTTTGGATATCTGTGTGTGTGTGTGTGCATGTGTGGATATCTGTGTGTGTGTGTGTGTGTGTGGATATCTGTGTGTGTGTGTGTGTGTTTGGATATCTGTGTGTGTGTGTGTGTGTGTTTGAGTATCTGTGTGTGTGTGTGTGTGTGTTTCAGTATCTGTGTGTGTGTGTGTGTGTTTGAGTATCTGTGTGTGTGTGTGTGTGTTTGAGTATCTGTGTGTGTGTGTGTTTGTGTTTGAGTATCTGTGTGTGTGTGTGTGTGTGTTTCAGTATCTGTGTGTGTGTGTGTGTGTTTCAGTATCTGTGTGTGTGTGTGTGTGTTTGAGTATCTGTGTGTGTGTGTGTGTTTGAGTATCTGTATCTGTGTGTGTGTTTGTGTGTTTGAGTATCTGTGTGTGTGTGTGTGTTTGTGTGTTTGAGTATCTGTGTGTGTGTGTGTTTGAGTATCTGTGTGTGTGTGTGTGTGTTTGAGTATCTGTGTGTGTGTGTGTGTTTGAGTATCTGTGTGTGTGTGTGTGTGTTTGAGTATCTGTGTGTGTGTGTGTGTGTTTCAGTATCTGTGTGTGTGTGTGTATGTGTGTTTGAGTATCTGTGTGTGTGTGTGTGTTTGAGTATGTGTGTGTGTGTGAGTTTGAGTATGTGTGTGTGTGTGTGTTTGAGTATCTGTGTGTGTGTGTTTGAGTATCTGTGTGTGTGTGTTTGAGTATCTGTGTGTGTGTGTGTGTGTGTTTGTGTTTGAGTATCTGTGTGTGTGTGTGTGTGTGTTTCAGTATCTGTGTGTGTGTGTGTATGTGTGTTTGAGTATCTGTGTGTGTGTGTGTGTGTT